>NC_060187.1:13231869-13334369 GCF_021184085.1 Oncorhynchus gorbuscha | reverse complement strand
GTGTGTGTGTGTGTGTGTGTGTGTGTGTGTGTGTGTGTGTGTGTGTGTGTGTGTGTGTGTGAAAGAACAGACGTGGAATTGTCCTCTTTTCTCCTGTGGGGATCTTTTCTATGGCCATTCAGGCCCAATTCGTCCAGGTATCAATCAGGCCATAATGATTGTATCCAGATATTACAGCCAGAACTGTACATGACAGAAAAGGTATGATGATGATGGCCATGATGATGATGGTAGGGATGAAGACGATGTTGTGGATATTATGGCTTACCTCTCTTTCCCCCTGAGGCAGTAAAGAGCTACAGTGATTGGCTGGAGCTCTCTGCCTGATGTCACAATGCACTTCGATGGAGGTGCATTAGACCCAGGTCCCGCCTCCTCCACTCCTATCAAGGTGAGTGATGTGACAGGACTGGAAGAGGATGGGAGCTACAGGGCCTGGTGGTGATCTGTGCTGGAGTTTTCTTTATAGCTGAACTGATATAACAACGTGGAAGCGAGAGAGAGAGAGAGAGAGAGAGAGAGAGAGAGAGAGAGAGAGAGAGAGAGAGAGAGAGAGAGAGAGAGAGAGAGAGAGAGAGAGAGAGAGAGAGAGAGAGGAGGACGCACCAAATCTGTGTCCCAAACTGGTCTATTAAAATCCTGCATACCGTGGTTCCTCTGTATGGAGCTCTCAACATGGCATCTGTCAAGGTAGAGAATTCTTTATAGCCTCCACAAAGATGTGATCCCACATGTCAGAAAACATCCCAATGAAACCACAAAGCCTTGGTAACAGCGCACACACAGGCAGGAAGGCATACACACACACACACACACACACACACACACACACACACACACACACACACACACACACACACACACACACACACACACACACACACACACACACACACACACACACACACACACACACACACACACACACACACACACACACACACACACACACACACACATACACACATACACATACACATACACATACACATACACATACACACACACACACACACACACACACACACACACACACACACACACACACACACACACACACACACACACACAGTAACCATCGGCCAGGGAACTGTAAAACCAAACTGTGATTATATTATTTGTAATTCCAGCAGCTTTTTCCTCATACTTACGATCCTGTCAAATTACATCTCATAGCCCTCACTAAGAGATCGATAATGTGCTTTGTTACACTGCATGCTGAATGAATGGCCCTGTTACACTGCATGCTGAATGAATGGCCCTGTTACGATACAGACTGAATGAATGGCCCTGTTACACTGCATGCTGAATGAATGGCCCTGTTACACTACAGACTGAATGAATGGCCCTGTTACACTACAGACTGAATGAATGGCCCTGTTACGCTGCATGCTGAATGAATGGCCCATACAGACTGAATGAATGTTAATGCATGCCCTGTTACACTACAGACTGAATGAATGGCCCTGTTACACTACAGACTGAATGAATGGCCCTGTTACACTGCATGCTGAATGAATGGCCCTGTTACGCTGCATGCTGAATGAATGGCCCTATTACGCTACAGACTGAATGAATGGCCCTGTTACACTGCATGCTGAATGAATGGCCCTGAACGCTGCATGCTGAATGAATGGCCCTGAAGCATGAAATCTCATGAACACGCATTGCTTATGCTGGACTTAACTAGTGTTATTTTTGGTTGGTGAAACAGGTGTAAATTCTGATCACAAAGTCCGACGTAGCATTTAAGACCAACTTCTTTACCTCCAACTGGGGCAACCGGCCCCTGGGCTGGTCCGTCTGTAAAACAGGAAGTTATGGCAGATGGCTGAGGTAGTAATACAATCACGGAGGGACAACAGACACGCACACGGACCCACGCACGTGCACACTTACAACACACTTTCACATGCAGGCACACACACACACACAAACACACACACACTCCTGCCCCAGACAGTGAGTTGGCCAGGATTAATCAGTTAGGCAGGGCCAGGGCAGTGGAGTACAAAGCAGGCTTGTGTTCTCCATTGGACAGCTAAAATACCCAGCCCAAACAACAGGCCCCACCAGGCCACCAGATGGCTGTGTCAATTTATGTATGTGTATGTGTGTGTGTGTGCATGTGTGTGTTAAACTGTTCTAGTCTCACCCAGTCCTGGCACTCAGTTCGGATTAGAGCAGGTGTCTCTAACAGGTACAACGCCAGCTACCATTAGCTCGCAACCTACCTATGAGTAGCTCGCAAATACATTATGAAAGTACATGCATTTTTAATGTGTTCCTTTGCAAGCTGTCATAAACATAAAGCTCCCAGCTAATATCCAATCAAAGCCACATTGACATTATCTCACCCCTGGTTAGTCACTATTGGCTTATTAAGCCAGACGTAACACACTTTCTGCTGAGTCATTTCCAGCAATATTGCCCATCTGTCTTGTTTGGTGCGCAAGTTTGTCTATCACTCCGTATATAGCCAGTTTGGTTGGGAAAATGTTAGGTGAGTGCTCACAATGATATTCTGTAGTCTATGTTAATGATAACCTTCTTGTGAGTAGAGAGAAATACTTTCCCCCCAAAAAAACTTCTCAGTGATTTGTTAACTGCAAAGTATAGTTTAATATCTGACAGAACTACATCATGTATATTTGTATGGATCAAGTGGCCATTGTTTTGCAAACTCTGCCATGACATGTTTATGGGGTGGGAGGTAGCCTAGTGGTTAGAGCATTGGGCCAGTAACTGAAAGGTTGCTAGATTGAATCCCTGAGCTGACAAGGTAGAAATCTGTTGTTCTTCCTCTGAACAAGGCAGTTAACCCACTGTTCCTAGGCTGTCATTGTAAATAAGAATTAGCTCTTTACTGACTTGCCTAGTTAAATAAAGGTTACATTTTTTTTAAATTCTGCGGCAGTAGGCCTAACAGCAGAAACACCACTAGACCAACACATTCCTCCTTTCCTCTATCCCAGACATCAAAATGGTCTTCTGCTGTGATTTAAGCATTGACATGAACTCAGAACATTTTCATTTTCATTGTTTCTCTATGAATAATTGTAATTTTGACAGTAAAAAAACAGAAAACATTCAAAATAAACAAATGAAACAGAATTCGGGAAAATACCATGTATAATTTTATGGGGCCCACTTAGAGTTGTTTCTGAACCATTATTTGACCAGGTATATCTCTGGTACATCAAGGACCCGGGGAGGAGGAGTTGTAAGGTCAAGTATATCTCTGGTACATCAAGGACCCGGGGAGGAGTTGTAGGGTCAAGTATATCTCTGGTACATCAAGGACCCGGGGAGGAGTTGTAGGGTTGAGTATATCTCTGGTACATCAAGGACCCGGGGAGGAGTTGTAGGGTCAAGTATATCTCTGGTACATCAAGGACCCGGGGAGGAGTTGTAGGGTCAAGTATATCTCTGGTACATCAAGGACCCGGGGAGGAGTTGTAGGGTTGAGTATATCTCTGGTACATCAAGGACCCGGGGAGGAGTTGTAGGGTTGAGTATATCTCTGGTACATCAAGGACCCGGGGAGGAGTTGTAGGGTCGAGTATATCTCTGGTACATCAAGGACCCGGGGAGGAGTTGTAGGGTTGAGTATATCTCTGGTACATCAAGGACCCGGGGAGGAGTTGTAGGGTCGAGGAGAAGAGAAGAAAGTGCCAATTTGAAAGCTATAAAGAAATGAGTAGCTCTCATACTATAAAAGATTGGAGACCCCTGGATTAGAGCACATACCCGTAAGGCAAGAGTGATGGAGGGAACGTGTTTCAGGAGCCCGACAGAGAAGTATGCTGAAGGGAATCTTGGATCTACAGAGGCCCATTGTCTGAGGAAATCAGACCTTGCCGAGTTCAGGATGAGTTACAACAGCTGGCATCTCCTTGCACCAGTGTGTGTGTGTGTGTGTGTGTGTGTGTGTGTGTGTGTGTGTGTGTGTGTGTGTGTGTGTGTGTGTGTGTGTGTGTGTGTGTGTGTGTGTGTGTGTGTGTGTGTGTGTGTGTGTGTGTGTGTGTGTGTGTGTGTGTGTGTGTGTGTGTGATCGGTAGGAAGTGTCATCTTTTGTTACTGTATGTAGATCCAGCAGAGGCTGTGAGGGGGATCTAATTAGAGTTTAGAGTTTGACTCTAAAGAGTTTAGAGTTTGACTCTAATTAGAGTTTAGAGAACAAACTCAGTACACTTTAAAATGACTCAAACCAAATGTAAACTGTGTAGAAATGATAATGGGCCTATATTGATACAGTTTCTTGACTGTCCAGCTCATTAATAATCACTATAGTCAGGGAGCATCGGAAATAGAGGACTGTTTTTTGCTCATTTTAAATTAGTTCGACACCCTTTCACCTAGAGGCCCCAATTCCTTCCATTTTAAAGTGTATTGTAGGTTAATCCACATGTATTAATCACTAATCACATGAAATAAATAACACTCTTCAAAAATGACTTTGTTAATGCAACAAAATAACTAGGGCTTTACAGCAGTGGTGAAACTGAGAGACATTTGGGAATTAAGTGGGTTTAAAATGCTCCTAGAAATGACACAGAATTTTGGCATTCTTATTAAAATTATATTTATTGAATTATCCAAAATCCAGTATTGGTGCGCAAGGTACTCTTTTCGTGGAACGACCCAGTGTCACGCCCTGGTCTTAGTATTTTGTATTTTCTTTATTATTTTGGTCAGGCCAGGGTGTGACATGGGTGATTTATTTGTCTTGTCTTGTCTTGTCTAGGGGTTTATTAGACTTATGGGGTTGTGTTTAGTAGAGTTGTCTAGAAAAGTCTATGGTTGCCTAGAGTGGCTCTCAATCAGAGGCAGGTGTTTATCGTTGTCTCTGATTGGGAACCATATTTAGGCAGCCATATTCTTTGGTTATTTCGTGGGTGATTGTTCCTGTCTCTGTATTTGCACCAGTTAGGACTGTTGTCGGTTTTGGTTTGCGTTTGTATTTTCTTCTTTCATTAAAGATGTTTATGAATAACCACGCTGCATTTTGGTCCTCCTCTCTTTCACCAGAAGAAAACCGTAACACCCAGAAGATTGATACTGAACTCAATTGAACATTACTTGTTTGAATGAAACAAACATTTAGTTGAGATTGTGACCGAGTAGTACAAGAACCCAACGATTAAGTTTTTCATGAGGGATACTATTATTTTGTAAGTCAATGTTCTGTAGTTCTAAAATGGATCCGTTGTTAGGAATTCTACTGGTAATTATCTACCTAGCAACTAGTTTGCTCTATTCTGATTTGTCAGATGTTGAATTAATTGTTGGGGAGAACATGAAGTAGTTGAGATGATGTATGGCTGTGAATGTGGTCTGTTGATTATTAAATCTGTAACAGACTAATCATTCTCCATCCAGTGTGTGTATCCACTGAGAATTATCAAGAACAAGAATCAAATCAAATCAAATTTATTTATATAGCCCTTTGTACATCAGCTGATATCTCAAAGTGCTGTACAGAAACCCAGCCTAAAACCCCAAACAGCAAACAATGCAGGTGTAAAAGCACAAGAACCCAACACTGACATAGCATTTGTCACCACTTTAGACAACATTTTGTTTGGATGCATGTGTTCTATATTACAGCGAGGCTGGAACAGGTTGGATGAGGTCATGTGTAATTACCCTACATTAAGAGCACATGGGGAACTGAGAAGACAGGTATTTCCAGTTTTTCACCTTTATTCATTTAACCAGGTAGGCTAGTTGAGAACAATTTCTCATTTACAACTGCAACCTGGTCAAGATAAAGCAAAGCAGTGCAACAAACAACACAGAGTTACACATGAAATTAACAAACATACAGTCAATAACAATAGAAAAGTCTATATACAGTGTGTGCAAATGGTGTGAGGTAAGGCTATAAATAGGCCATAGTAGTGAAGTAATCACAATTTAGAAAATTAACACTGGAGTGATAGATGTGCAGATGATGATGTGCAAGTAGAAATACTGGTGTGCAAAAGAGAGAAAAAAGTAATGAGGTAGGTAGATTGGATGGGCTATTTACAGATGGGCTGTGGTTAGTGGGGTACACAGGACCAGACAGAGGGACAAAGGAACATATTGATGATTGACAGAGACCCATTTTACTCAATAAAGATGGGTGACAAACTGTGCATTTACGGGTATAAATAAAGATACTGCGAGTGGCAATGGACATCAACAGCTCCAGATATGTGTACCAAAGTTGACAGAGAGCTTGATCAGCTGACAAACACAGGTGTTCTGATGGAAAAGGTGAAGTGTGATTTAATCATTGTGATTAATTGAGACACAGGTGTAATGAATCATGTCTTTTGTCCTCAGACATATTGGTGAGCATTATAGATGTTTGGTGATCTTAAGAGAGCAGCAGTGTGCGAGTGAAGCGCACAGTTCCACTGTTAAGGTACATTGCTATCACATGCAGCTAATAATGTCTATTCCCCCATTCAGACAGTGTCAGCATGGAATCAGAGATATGAAAACAGAGGTATGTGTGAACAGGGAATGCTGGGTTCTGTGGTCAGGAACTCTCACCTCTTCACAAAGGTCCTCGGTCTCCTAGCAACAGCACAGAAGTCCATGTGCTGTGGTTAGATGGCTTTTGGCCCCTCCTGATGGTGTCATCCATTATTAGTTGTGTTGTCAGATCCTCTGTTAAGGTGTGTGTGTGTGTGTGTGTGTGTGTGTGTGTGTGTGTGTGTGTGTGTGTGTGTGTGTGTGTGTGTGTGTGTGTGTGTGTGTGTGTGTGTGTGTGTGTGTGTGTGTGTGTGTGTGAGTGTGTGAGTGTGAGAAGATAAAACCAGATCTGACCAGGAGGGTTTGATTAGATATAAAAAATATGGTGCAGGTATGAATCCCAAAAAACATTCAGGTATTGCAGTCGACATAAGTCAGAAAATTTTTAAAATTTCAAAATAATGATCAATAGTAATAGTAGTAACCAAAAGGCAAAGCGTCTTCATACCAGAGGAGGCTCCTCAGACGAGGAAGGGCAGGACCATCCTCCTCAGTGAATTTGATAAAAATCTAAATACTGAAACATTAAAGAAGTTATCCTCTTTAGATAACACTATACAAAATATATTAACATGTCTGTTTTGCAATAAAGGTCTACAGTAGCCTCAGCAGCACTCTGTAGGCTAGCACCATGGCGTAGCCAGAGTACAGCTAGCTTCTGCCCTCCTCTTGGTACATTGACTTCAATAGACTTACACATTAATTATGACAACTTCTGGAGGACGTCCTCCAACCTATCAGAGCTCTTGCAGCATGAACTGACATGTTGTCCACCCAATCAAAGGATCAGAGAATTAATCTAGTACTGAAAGCATATACCACAGCTAGCTAGCACTGCAGTGCATAAAATGTGGTGAGTAGTTAGTTGACTCAAAAAGAAAGACAATAGTTGAACAGTTTTGAACAAATTAATTTCTTCAAAAGTGACGGAGAAGCAAGAGAGGGAGAGATTCTTTTTTCACATTCACTTTAACTTACTTAGCTACTTATGCAGCTAGCTAGTTAGCGTACTCAAACATCAGCTCACACAGAGGGATGTGACGTTAGCTAGCTGGCTATGATCATACAACACAACACTGGAATGTATCACAATTCCAATGGGTCAGAAGTTTACATATGCTAACTTGACTGTACCTTTAAACAGCTTGGATAATTCCAGAAAGTGATGTCATGGCTTTAGAGGCTTCTGATTGAGGCTAATTGACATCGTTTGAGTCAATTGGAGGTGTACCTGTGGATGTATTTCAAGCACTACCTTCAAACTCAGTGCCTCTTTGCTTGACATTATGGGAAAATCAAAATAACCTCAGAAAACAATTGTAGACCTCCACATGTCTGGTTCATCCTTGGGAACGATTTCAAAATTCCTGAAGGTACCACGTTCATCTGTACAAACAATAATACGCAAGTATAAAGACCATGGGAACATGTAGACGTCATACCGCTCAGGAAGGAGACATGTTCTGTCTCCTAGAGATGAACGTAGTTTGGATGCGAAAAGTGCAAATTAATTCCAGAACAACAGCAAAGGACCTTGTGAAGATGTTGGAGGAAACAGGTACAAAAGTATCTATATCCACAGTAAAACGAGTCCTATATCGACATAACCTGAAAGGCCGCTCAGCAAGGAAGAAGCCACTGCTCCAAAACCGCCATAAAAAGCCAGACTACGGTTTGCAACTGCACATGGGGACATAGATTGTACTTTTTGGAGAAATGTCCTCTGATCTGATGAAACAAAAATATAACTGTTTGGCCATAATGACCATTGTTATGTATGGGGGGGAAATGGAGGATGCTTGCAAGCCGAAGAACACCATCCCAACCGCGAAGCACGAGAGTGGCAGCATCATGTTGTGGGGGTGCTTTGCTGCAGGAGGGACTGGTGCACTTCACAAAATAGATGGCATCATGAGGTAGGAAAAAGATGTAGATATATTGAAGCAACATCTCAAGACATCAGTCAGGAAGTTAAAGCTTGGTCGCAAATGGGTCTTCCAAATGGACAATGACCCCAGCCATACTTCCAAAGTTGTGGAAAATGTCTTAATGACAACAAAGTCAAGTTATTGGAGTTGCCATCACAAAGCCCTGACCTCAATCCCATAGAAAATTTGTGGGCAGAACTGAAAAAGCGTGTGTGAGCAAGGAGGCCTACAAACCTGACTCATTTACACCAGCTCTGTCAGGAGGAAAGGGCCAAAATTCACCCAACTTATTGTGGGAAGCTTGTGGAAGGCCACCTGAAACGTTTGACCCAAGTTAAACTATTTAAAGACAATGCTACCAAATACTAATTGAGTGTATGTAAACTTCTGACCCTCTGGGAATGTGATGAAAGTAAATTAAAGTTGACATAAATCATTCTCTCTGCTGTTATTCTGACATTTCACATTCTTACAATGAAGTTGTGATCCTAACTGACCTAAGACAGGTAATTCTTAGAAGTATTAAATGTTAGGAATTGTGAAAAACAGAGTTGCATGTAAAGGTGCATGTAAACTTTAACTGTAGATGCAGGCAAGAGTATGCAAGGCGGTATTGAATGTGTCACTGAACCTGTGTTGTAGCAACCTCATGATGGGTATAGGGCAAATTTGAGTATCATGTAGTAGCCTAAACCTAACGCTGTTACATTGAACTGTGTGAATAGAATATGAAGGACAGTCATCTACTATGATGTAATAGAAATAAGGCCACGCTCATGAAAAAAATAATTGTCTTCTCTCATCTTAAACAGCAACGACAGCCACTGAAGCCTACGTATGCCTGGCCCTAGAATATCCACTCAACACTTGGCAAGTGTGATGTTGTTGATGTTTGTGTGCTTTGTATGTTGTTGTTTGTGTGTATGTTTCGTATTGTAAAGAATATATATATATATATATATTCTTGCAACAACAACAAAAATAATACTCACAAAACTGAGAATTTGTTTTCATAACTTAGCAACACATTTAAACTTCACAACAGTCCTCGAGTAAGAAGTCAGGGTTTTAAGATCAGGATTCATAGTGTCATGGTTAGACTTCCTGCCAGTGGTTCAGAACATTGGCATGTTCTCCTCCTGGAGGAGATATTTTGACCATTCTTTTGTTAAACCTCTTAGATGTAAAGTCCCGTTTAGAGGACCTGCTTGGTTCTGGTACATGTTCTGACCGATATCTTCTCTTATACGTCGATCTGTGGACACCGTCGATCTGTGGACACCGTCGATCTGTGGACACCGTCGATCTGTGGACACCGTCGATCTGTGGACACCGTCGATCTGTGGACACCGTCGATCTGTGGACACTGTCGATCTGTGGACACCGTCGATCTGTAGACACCGTCGATCTGTAGACACCGTCGATCTGTAGACACCGTCGATCTGTAGACACCGTCGATCTGTAGACACCGTCGATCTGTAGACACCGTCGATCTGTGGACTCGTTCTCCTGTCTTCTTGACATTTTAATCCACATGTGAGCTGATCAACAGCGCCAAACTAACAACTCTGTCATGTGTTGCATATTTTTCATCTCTGCTTTGCACACCTGTGTGAAGCCACAATAAGGATTAGCCAAAATAGTGGACTTTGCAGTTCGCCTTCAAAACTTCAAAACAGTCCCCTATTGAAAGTGATTCAAACTGATACAAATAGTGGAATCGTGCTATATTTGGTGTAGATAATGCTAAACAAGGTCAGGATGTTGAACAGCCCTTAGCCGTGGTATACTGGGTATATATCACACCTCCTTTGGCTTAATTATAATGTTGCATAACCACCTTATGGTGCAAAAAAGCTAAAACAAAAAGCTAAGTTTTAAGTGAGAACAGGCATTGGTCTGAAGCTGAGAACCACAATGCCTATTCCACCACTGCTCTACCAAGGTTTTCCAGCACACAGATTTGTCCTACAACAGTAGTTATGTTGATATTATACTTCAAAGTATGTGTTGCTTAGGATTCAAACCTTCCCAAACAGCCTAATTCACACTCTTTAAGCAAACATTTGCAGAAATAAAGAAATGCATGCAGGCTCTATCTATCTGAGCTACTTTGTCCTACACACCACCACCGATTGTTATTTTGGGCACTACTGACCAAAAAAAATATGTTATTATCAATCTTTTTTTTTCTCTTTTTTTATTACATGTTTTGCTGAAATAAAAGTTTAAGGAAATACATATATGCACCACATTACTACAAGACAAAACACCTCAATTAAGCCTGATTGTCTATTAAGTATAAAAGCAACACTTGCATTCATTGAATTTTAAAAAATACATGAAAAGGTAGCGTAATGGGATAATGTCTTTACTGTGGTGTATGAAGAATCCTATACTTTACATTGTTTTGCGGTACAAATCACATTATTGTGGAAGCACCTCCTCTAAGAGTATGAATTAGGCTGTTTGAGAAGGTTTGAATCCCAAGCAACCTGCCAACACATAGTTTGAAGTACAATACCAACATAGCTACTGTAGTAGGTCAAAGCTGTGTGCTGGAAAACCTTGGTAGAGCAGTGGTTCCCAACCAGGGACCCCTGGGGGTACCTGTCCTATCCACAGAGGGTACTTGAGAAAACCCATGAGACCATAGCCTTACTTATTTATTCTCTTGTTTTTAACAGATGGAAAACCAGACCTATGCACATTTTACATAGGTAGGTAGGCTACATGAATAGATCATTGTTTACACATAACAGGAAATAAAATATAAAGAAGTCAACACAATAAACATCACAATTCTTAGTTACAGACTAAGCAAAAGAAATCCCATAGTAATTCCATCGAAAGGGAACTAATCACTACAATGACAACTTAGGAGCTGCACAGGGAGGTGGGCCACGCACGCACTCTAGAAACACCGTGCGCCCGACACCGACGAATCTGTCTAACGAACACGTAATGAAATTCATCAAATAAAGCATTATTTTATTAACTGAAATGAAATAGTCCTTGAGTCTGTGTTGCTGCTAATAGCACAAACAAATGGTGCACTCAAAGTTTTAATTCAACGGCTGTAATGGAGTTGGTAAAAATGTAAATATTTGTACTTGGCGCTCATGGGGAATGGAGAATGGTAGTTGTGAGAGCAGCTCACATGGTCAAAGTGTCTGCGGTGAGAGAGAGGCCCCAACAGTATGTTTTCACCCGTGGCGATGAACTGCTTCTTCATAATGACCTCTGGTTGTTTGATCCAATAAGAGGTCTGCTGTCTCTGTGGATACTAGTGTACCTGGCCTCTGGTTGTTTGATCCAATAAGAGGTCTGCTGTCTCTGTGGATACTAGTGTACCTGGCCTCTGGTTGTTTGATCCAATAAGAGGTCTGCTGTCTCTGTGGATACTAGTGTACCTGACCTCTGGTTGTTTGATCCAATAAGAGGTCTGCTGTCTCTGTGGATACTAGTGTACCTGACCTCTGGTTGTTTGATCCAATAAGAGGTCTGCTGTCTCTGTGGATACTAGTGTACCTGACCTCTGGTTGTTTGATCCAATAAGAGGTCTGCTGTCTCTGTGGATACTAGTGTACCTGACCTCTGGTTGTTTGATCCAATAAGAGGTCTGCTGTCTCTGTGGATACTAGTGTACCTGACCTCTGGTTGTTTGATCCAATAAGAGGTCTGCTGTCTCTGTGGATACTAGTGTACCTGGCCTCTGGTTGTTTGATCCAATAAGAGGTCTGCTGTCTCTGTGGATACTAGTGTACCTGGCCTCTGGTTGTTTGATCCAATAAGAGGTCTGCTGTCTCTGTGGATACTAGTGTACCTGGCCTCTGGTTGTTTGATCCAATAAGAGGTCTGCTGTCTCTGTGGATACTAGTGTACCTGACCTCTGGTTGTTTGATCCAATAAGAGGTCTGCTGTCTCTGTGGATACTAGTGTACCTGACCTCTGGTTGTTTGATCCAATAAGAGGTCTGCTGTCTCTGTGGATACTAGTGTACCTGACCTCTAGTTGTTTGATCCAATAAGAGGTCTGCTGTCTCTGTGGATACTAGTGTACCTGACCTCTGGTTGTTTGATCCAATAAGAGGTCTGCTGTCTCTGTGGATACTAGTGTACCTGACCTCTGGTTGTTTGATCCAATAAGAGGTCTGCTGTCTCTGTGGATACTAGTGTACCTGGCTTCTGGTTGTTTGATCCAATAAGAGGTCTGCTGTCTCTGTGGATACTAGTGTACCTGGCCTCTGGTTGTTTGATCCAATAAGAGGTCTGCTGTCTCTGTGGATACTAGTGTACCTGACCTCTGGTTGTTTGATCCAATAAGAGGTCTGCTGTCTCTGTGGATACTAGTGTACCTGACCTCTGGTTGTTTGATCCAATAAGAGGTCTGCTGTCTCTGTGGATACTAGTGTACCTGATCTCTGGTTGTTTGATCCAATAAGAGGTCTGCTGTCTCTGTGGATACTAGTGTACCTGACCTCTGGTTGTTTGATCCAATAAGAGGTCTGCTGTCTCTGTGGATACTAGTGTACCTGACCTCTGGTTGTTTGATCCAATAAGAGGTCTGCTGTCTCTGTGGATACTAGTGTACCTGGCCTCTGGTTGTTTGATCCAATAAGAGGTCTGCTGTCTCTGTGGATACTAGTGTACCTGGCCTCTGGTTGTTTGATCCAATAAGAGGTCTGCTGTCTCTGTGGATACTAGTGTACCTGGCCTCTGGTTGTTTGATCCAATAAGAGGTCTGCTGTCTCTGTGGATACTAGTGTACCTGACCTCTGGTTGTTTGATCCAATAAGAGGTCTGCTGTCTCTGTGGATACTAGTGTACCTGACCTCTGGTTGTTTGATCCAATAAGAGGTCTGCTGTCTCTGTGGATACTAGTGTACCTGACCTCTGGTTGTTTGATCCAATAAGAGGTCTGCTGTCTCTGTGGATACTAGTGTACCTGACCGCGGGTTCTCCTTTGTTTGCCATACATCTCCTCACTGTCTCAAGTTAAATCGTTCCATGAAGAAACATGAGGTTATTATAGTGCCCCGGGCTACATGCCTTTTAGCTATTCTAAAAGAGGGAGGTTTTTTTAAGGGAATATTTCTCCCTCTGCATTACAGTCAAAAGAGAGTGTGTGTGTGTGTGTGTGTGTGCGTGCTGCAGGTCATCAATTCCTTTTGATTTCTCTGGGTATTTGTGGAAATATGTTTTATAATCAATAATGCAATTTACAGTATACACTGTAAGAAAAAGGTGTGAGCCTAAAATGGTCCTATAGGAGAACCCTTTGAAGAACCCTTACTGGTTCCAAATAGAAGCCTTTCCGCAGAGGGTTTTACATGGGACCCAAAAGGGTTCTCCTATGAGGACAGTTGAAGAACCCTTTTGGAACCATTTCGTCGCTCTGGATAAGAGCGTCTGCTAAATGACTTAAATGTAAATGTGTAGAGGTCATCCCAACAACAATCAGGGGCACATCTACCGCACCCGCTCTCACAGGAAGGCCAAGAAGATCCTCAGGGACCTCAGGGGCCAACCGAGCCTAGTGGTAGTGGGCCTGTTCACCCCACTACCATCTAGAAGGGGGAGACAGTACAGGTGCTTCAAAGCTGGTATAGAGAGACTGATAAACAGCTTCTATCCCCAGGTCATCAGACTGTTAAACAGGCACCACTAGACACCTTCCGCCCAGCACCTTGCCCTCTGCCCATTACGCTACTCTGGCCCTCAGTCACTGTCACTAGCCGGCTACCAACGGGTACTCTACCCTGCACTTTAGGGACTGCTGCCCTATGTACATAGCCATTGAACACTGGTGGCTTTAATAATTATGACATAGTATTTATATATCTACTGCTGTACATTTATTTTTTGGATTATTGTGTGCTTGTTGACATTTACTGCATTGATTGATTGGATCTAGGATCATAAGCATTTCACTGCACACACCATGACACCTGCTTAACTGTGTACACAACCAATAACATTTTATTTTATTTGTTTCATGTGTCATACTCCCCAGAAAAACAAGCACTTATGATTCCAAAGTAGTCAATTGAATTATAGTATGGTTTGGCACTTAAACCATCAACCATGGATTCATGCATGCTTTTCATTAGGTTCACATGAGAGTCTGGAGACACAGCAGCACGCCAGGGCAACAACTGCCAACAGAAACCTGCCTGAGACAGTTACAAAGCCAATCTGTTATACCAGTCCTGTGACAGTAGTAAGACACACAACAGCTGAAGGAACAACTGGCTCTGACACACAGGTGGGGTGGGCAAGACTCAGGAGACGGGAGCTGGGAGGAAGGAATGAAGAACAATACCATCATTATACTTCTCTATTTCGCTCTCTCTCTCTCTTTCGCTCGCTCTCGCTCTCTCTCTCTTTCTTACTTTCTTTCTTTCTTTCTTTCTCTCTCTCTCTCTCTCTTTCTTTCTTTCTTTCTCTCTCTCTCTTTCTCTCTCTCTCTCTCTCTCTCTCTCTCTCTCTCTCTCTCTCTCTCTCTCTCTCTCTCTCTCTCTCTCTCTCTCTCTCTCTCTCTCTCTCTCTCTCTCTCTCTCTCTCTCTCTCCTCTCTCTCTCTCTCTCTCTCTCTCTCTCTCTCTCTCCCTCTCTCTCTCTCTCTCTCTCTCTCTTTGTCTGTCTTTCTCTCTCTCTCTCTCTCTTTCTCTCTCTCTCTCTCTCTCTCTCTCTCTCTCTCTCTCTCTCTCTCTCTCTCTCTCTCTCTCTCTCTCTCTCTCTCTCTCTCTCTCTCTCTCTCTCTTCTCTCTCTCTCTCTCTCTCTCTCTCTCTCTCTTTGTCTGTCTTTCTCTCTCTCTCTCTCTCTCTCTCTCTCTCTCTCTCTCTCTCTCTCTCTCTCTCTCTCTCTCTCTCTCTCTCTCTCTCTCTCTCTCTCTCTCTCTCTTTCTTTATTTCTCTCTCTTTCTCTCTTTTGTTCTCTCTCTTTTCCTTCTTTCTTTCTCTCTCTTTGTCTCTCTCTCTCTCTGTGTCTCTCTCTTTCTTTATTTCTCTCTCTTTCTCTCTTTTGTTCTCTCTCTTTTCCTTCTTTCTTTCTCTCTCTCTGTCTCTCTGTCTTTCTTTCTTTCTTTCTGTCTCTCTCTCTCTCTCTCTCTCTCTCTCTCTCTCTCTCTCTCTCTCTCTCTCTGTCTCTCTCTTTCTTTATTTCTCTCTCTTTCTCTCTTTTGTTCTCTCTCTTTTCCTTCTTTCTTTCTTTCTATCTCTCTGTCTCTCTCTCTCTTTCTTTCTTTCTATCTCTCTGTCTCTCTCTCTTTCTTTCTTTCTATCTCTCTGTCTCTCTCTCTCTCTCTTTCTTTCTTTCTTTCTTTCCTTCTTTCTTTCTTTCTTTCTCTCTTTCCTTCTTTCTTTCTTTCTTTCTTTCTTTCTCTCTTTCCTTCTTTTTGCTTTCCTTCTTTCTTTCTTTCTATCTCTCTGTCTCTGTCTCTCTCTCTCTCTCTTTCTTTCTTTCTTTCTTTCTTTCTTTCTTTCTTTCTTTCTTTCTTTCTTTCTTTCATTCTTTCTTTCTCTCTTTCCTTCTTTTTTGCTTTCTTTCTTTGTTTCTTTCTTTCTCTCTCTCTCTCTCTCTTCTCTCTCTCTCTCTCTTTCACTCGCTTTCTTTCTTTCTTTCTTTCTTTCTTTCTTTCTCTCTCTCTCTCTCGCTTTCACTCGCTCTCGCTCTTTCTTCGACCAGTTTGGGACACAGATTTGGTGCGTCCTCCTCTCTCTCTCTCTCTCTCTCTCTCTCTCTCTCTCTCTCTCTCTCTGTCTCTCTCTCTCTCTCTCTCTCTCTCTCTCTCTCTCTCTCTCTCTCTCTCTCTCTCTCTCTCTCTCTCTCTCTCTCTCTCCCTCTCTCTCTCTCTCTCTCTCTCTCTCTCTCTCTCTCTCTCTCTCTCTCTCTCTCTCTCTCTCTCTCTCTCTCTCTCTTTGTCTGTCTTTCTCTCTCTCTCTCTCTCTTTCTCTCTCTCTCTCTCTCTCTTTCTCTCTCTCTCTCTCTCTCTCTCTCTCTCTCTCTCTCTCTCTCTCTCTCTCTCTCTCTCTCTCTCTCTCTCCCTCTCTCTCTCTCTCTCTCTCTCTCTTTCTCTCTTTCTCTCTATTCTGAGAGCATAGGCTTCTATAGCCAGAGGTGTTTAATTAAAAAGCAAGGAGAAGTCATATGTTATATTTCACGAAAACGGGGAATATAAAGGAATCTCACTGAAAGGCTCATTTGAATGAGATGAGATTCTGTGGCACAGCCTTTGATGAGTTGGGTTTGAACCCTAAGAAGAATCGCCTTTGATTTCCCCCTATTATTTTCGCACATTCAGCAAATTAGAATATGATTCAATTCTTGCTATTTTTTAAGGCATCGGAGGGGGCTGTCTGGATGGGTTGGATAATGCTGACTGTCAGCCTGAGCCTAGCCCACTATAGAGACAGGCAGATTTCCTATCAGTGTGTTCATTCGAACAGACCAACACATCACATCTACTATTGATGTAGAGTTTCATCACCCTGTAGACTACAGTAAGGAAGAGCTTTTCACCCGCAGGAGTAAAGGAGAGGGAGAGAGAGAGACGGATGGCAGGGAGACAGAGACAGAGAGACTCCCCTGTTGTGTATAATGGCTCCCCTGCCCTTGGTTGAGGTGAGTAGCGGCCTTCCCACTAATAAGGAGAAATGTAATGCACACACACAGTAGTGTCATACAGGTCTGTGTTCTTATTTATATGGGATTGAAGGACACCGTGTTGTAGGCATGAACAGAAGTGCCTGATTGAAATCAATACTCTGTCCCCTCCTTCCGAATGCTCTCTATGAGAGATGGGGAATAATTGACGGAACTGACTGGTGTGTGTTGGAAACGTGTGTCCTTTTCAGACGGGTTCCTGTAGGAATCATAGAGCGGCTGAATAGTAATGCAGTGGTCCAGCCTCGGGTGTCGTCTGTGTGCTTTGAGTTGCCAACTGGTATGGACCACACATTAGAGAGCTGTAATGATATCCTTCTCATCCAGAAGAATGGCGTCGATACAGGACATAGCAGAGGTAAAGGTCACGTATTGGTTATGCAGCGTTGATTATCAGTCGACTGTAGGTCAGGACCAATCCCCAGGCTCTGTCCATACATCTAGCAGTGTATTTAGCCACATGGCTCAACCTGCATCACAAGGTCCATGCCTCAGAGTATGCTCACAATTACTTATTCCAGTACCCTGAGATCAAACACACACTGAAACATGTGCAGCAACTATTTTTGCTATGAAGTTAAATGTGTTAAAATAGTTGTGATATACAGTTAAATGTGCTAAATAAGTCATTCTACATTGATTCCATGAAGAGAGTGTGCATGGCCATTCTTAGTTCCCTGTATCTCTATGGTGTCAGTTTTCCTAAATGTTGTCTTATAGAGTCCTAGGGATGTTCTTGGGGATCCTGATTGCAGTGTCCCATGACAAGCAGTATAGTTCCAGTCAATGTGCTGTTCATTACTGCATGTGTGACCTGTCTGATTTCACTTCTCACATGATCTCAGTCATTCTGGTACTGTGATGTGTCCTGCCCTACACAACCATTTATCAATGTTGTCCCGCATACTGGTTTTCTTTATTTGTCCCCTCTGATTGTGGTCCAAATTCACCATGACATCCACTAAATCTCTGTGACAGCCTGACTACAGCAGGTCACCAGACACAGCCGTTTCATCATCTCTCTACTCCTCCTCAATCGCTGGTTTATTTCCCCCGTCCTCTTCTCTCTCCATCCTCCTCATCGTCTTTCTACTCCTCCTCTTCCTGAATCCCTCATTTATTTTTCCTTTCCTCTAAACTCTCCATCTCTTCCATCTTCCATCCTTCAAATTTTACTCCTCCTCTAACTTCCTCCTCTCACAGCCTCCTCTCGCTCTCTCATCTCACAGCCCCCTCTCACTCTCTCATCTCACAGCCTCCTCTCTCTCTCTCTCATCACACAGCCTCCTCTCACTCTCTCATCACACAGCCTCCTCTCACTCTCTCATCTCACAGCCTCCTCTCGCTCTCTCATCTCACAGCCCCCTCTCACTCTCTCATCTCACAGCCTCCTCTCTCTCTCTCATCACACAGCCTCCTCTCACTCTCTCATCTCACAGCCTCCTCTCACTCTCTCCTCTCACAGCCTCCTCTCACTCTCTCATCTCACAGCCTCCTCTCACTCTCTCATCTCACAGCCTCCTCTCACTCTCTCCTCTCACAGCCTCCTCTCACTCTCTCATCTCACAGCCTCCTCTCACTCTCTCATCTCACAGCCTCCTCTCACTCTCTCATCACACAGCCTCCTCTCACTCTCTCATCACACAGCCTCCTCTCACTCTCTCATCTCACAGCCTCCTCTCACTCTCTCATCTCACAGCCTCCTCTCTCTCTCTCTCATCACACAGCCTCCTCTCACTCTCTCATCACACAGCCTCCTCTCACTCTCTCATCACACAGCCTCCTCTCACTCTCTCATCACACAGCCTCCTCTCACTCTCTCATCTCACAGCCTCCTCTCACTCACTCATCACACAGCCTCCTCTCACTCTCTCATCACACAGCCTCCTCTCACTCTCTCATCTCACAGCCACCTCTCGCTCTCTCATCTCACAGCCTCCTCTCACTCTCTCATCACACAGCCTCCTCTCACTCTCTCATCTCACAGCCACCTCTCACTCTCTCCTCTCACAGCCTCCTCTCACTCTCTCCTCTCACAGCCTCCTCTCACTCTCATCTCACAGCCTCCTCTCACTCTCTCATCTCACAGCCTCCTCTCACTCTCTCATCTCACAGCCTCCTCTCACTCTCTCATCTCACAGCCTCCTCTCTCTCTCTCATCACACAGCCTCCTCTCACTCTCTCATCACACAGCCTCCTCTCACTCTCTCATCTCACAGCCTCCTCTCTCTCTCTCATCACACAGCCTCCTCTCACTCTCTCATCACACAGCCTCCTCTCACTCTCTCATCACACAGCCTCCTCTCACTCTCTCATCTCACAGCCTCCTCTCACTCACTCATCACACAGCCTCCTCTCACTCTCTCATCACACAGCCTCCTCTCACTCTCTCATCTCACAGCCTCCTCTCACTCACTCATCACACAGCCTCCTCTCACTCTCTCATCTCACAGCCACCTCTCGCTCTCTCATCTCACAGCCTCCTCTCTCTCTCTCATCACACAGCCCCCTCTCACTCTCTCATCTCACAGCCCCCTCTCACTCTCTCATCACACAGCCTCCTCTCACTCTCTCATCTCACAGCCTCCTCTCTCTCTCTCATCACACAGCCTCCTCTCACTCTTGACTGTTTTTCCCTGAGGGTTGTGATAAGATTGTGGAATGCTTAGTGTCTCAGGGGTCTAGGATGTGGATCAACTTCCCACTCTCCTATAGTAAGCTAGGACACAAACACGCACACACACATTCACACACACAAACATAAACCCACGCTCCCACAGCACAGTAGTTAGCTATCTAAATATTTGATGGAGCTGTCGAAGCAGCTTACTATCCAGACGGGACAGTGTTGGTCTCCCGCTGGTGATCCAATATTTATGCACCCACTACAGTATTGGCAATTGTCCGTTGAAGTTGTCTTGCGGGAGAAAAGCACAGAACAATGTGTGAAATAAGGTACACAGAGATAGAAAGGGAAAAATGTATGTATGTATGGTAATTTCTCTTCTCAGTATAACATGTTCTAGCTCTTTGGGAATTGCTGCTATTGCCCAGATTCTAGAATGTCGGAGACAGAGCAAAGACAAAGAGAGAGATAGAGACAGGAAGAGAAGAAGAAGTTGTAAAAGAGAGAACGATATACTGTATGTATTCTATATAGAGGTCTCCTGAGAGTTGTTGTGAAGAGCCCACCTCTCCCAACTCAGTTCAAACACACTGGAGAAAGACAAACAGCTATCTAATTCTCTTTCTCTCCCTCTTCCTCGCTCTCTGCTCCGCTCACACCAGAAGTCCATTTCCACTCTCCGTTATCTGGTATTGAGCTATCTGAGAGGAAAATAAGGATAGATATCCTCAGCCCAGATCTCTGCTGGAAATAACTAGGATATATACGATATGACAGGAAAATATGGCACTCAGAAAACCAATGTGATCGTGCAAATGATTGCATGTTCATATATTTCTCCAATGAAATATTACTGACTTTATCACCATGCGCCGTCCCCTAATCAGCACGAATAAAAGCATACCATAATTTGACAGATAACACATAGAAATGTAGCGTGTGTGTGTGTGCGTGTGGTGTGTGTGCGTGTGGTGTGTGTGTGTGTGTGCGTGCGTGCGTGCGTGCGTGCGTGCGTGCGTTAGGGAGCTGATACATTATATGAGCAGTGTTTCTGACACCCCCAGCCTGGCAGGCAGGAGGGATTCTGAACAGTTTTGCATATTTATATTTTTATATCTGCACCTGGGTCGTGAGCCTAACCCGGGAATTTCATTTTGTCAATAATTGAAAGACAGCTCCAAATGTTAAGGTAATAAAATCATTTATAGATAACGAAGCATATTAAATCTGTGGGACTCTTTTTAAGGTGACACTATAATTTATGACTTTCCCAATGAGATTACCTCAGCTCTTTGAGCGATTAATGCTATAAATCTGAATGAATTGCGTTGGGGTAACATCAATAGTGAGACATGATTTCATTCATGTGCATTCTAATGCAGTTTAGTCGCTTTCCAAGGTGCCAAATCTAATGTAAATGAAACAATAAAAACATGACAAGTAAATAGAGGAAACATAACGACTGTTTTATTGCAGTAATGTGTTCCTGTTGTGTCGTATGACTGTGCGTGTGTGTTAGGAAGGGGGAAGGCATGTATTTATATATGTGTAAGTGTGTCATTATTTTGAATGTGTGTGTATGTGTGTGTGTGTGTGTGTGTGTGTGTGTGTGTGTGTGTGTGTGTGTGTGTGTGTGTGTGTGTGTGTGTGTGTGTGTGTGTGTGTGTGTGTGTGTGTGTGTGTGTGTGTGTGTGTGTGTGTGTGTGTGTGTGTGTGTGTGTGTGTGTGTGTGTGTGTGTGTGTGTGTGTGTGTGTGTGTGTGTGTGTGTGTGTGTGTGTATAGGAAATTCAGGTGGACCTGTGTCAGCTACTAAATGTGTCTGCAGTACCAGCAGAATGTTGACAGTGTGTTTGTGTAGTATTCTTTATGTTGTGTTTGTGTGTGAATACATTCAGTTGGTGAGAGTAGGAACCATTTCATTGTTCAGCATCTCTACAGCACTGAGTGAGTCAATGAGAGAGAGAGAGACAGCAAGCAAGAGAGAGAGATCAAGAGAGAGAGAGGGAGAGAGAGAGAATGAGAGAGAGAGCGAGACTGAGCACACAAGAGAGAGAGAGAGACAGAGAGAGCAAGCAAGAGAGAGAGCGAGAGAGATCAAGAGAGAGAGAGAATGAGAGTGAGAGAGCGAGAGACCGAGAGAGAGCGAGAGAGAGAAAGTGAGAGAGCGAGAGAGGGAGCGAGAGAGAGTGAGAGAGATGGAGGGAGAAAGAGATTGAGAGCAAGAGATGAGAGGATAAGAGAGGATGAGAGAGAGATGGAGAGAGAGAGAGAGAGAGAGAGAGAGAGAGAGAGAGAGAGAGAGAGAGAGAGAGAGAGAGAGAGAGAGAGAGAGAGAGAGAGAGAGAGAGTGTACCCAAGAGAGAAGGAGGAGAGGAGGAGGAGACAAAGGATTGCAGTACAGGGTGGCTGAGGAAGCAGAGACAGGTGTAGAGGAAGCTGGGACAGGGGAGGAAGGAGTATGGGACAGAAAAATTGTCAGAGAGAAATATGAGCCTAGACGAAAGCTGAACCCTGGACACTCGGCTACTACAACATCTGCACTACATTACCCTCATCTCTCCCTACGGGGGTCACGTATATGCATCTGGTGTCACTGGTGAACTTTTACTAGATCCTGGATAATTGTATCCTACTGGGTTCATTTATCTCTTGTTGCAGTGACTGTCAGTATAGCAGGCCACAGTAGTCTCTTGTTGGCGTGACTGTGCATTATAGCAGGCCACAGTAGTCTCCTATTGGAGTGACCATTAGTATAGCAGGCCACAGTAACCTCCTGTTGCAGTGACTGTCAGTATAGCAGGCCACAGTAATCTCCTGTTGCAGTGACTGTCAGTATAGCAGGCCACAGTAATCTCCTGTTGCAGTGACTGTCAGTATAGCAGCCACAGTAATCTCCTGTTGCAGTGACTGTCAGTATAGCAGGCCACAGTAACCTCCTGTTGCAGTGACTGTCAGTATAGCAGGCCACAGTAATCTCCTGTTGCAGTGACTGTCAGTATAGCAGGCCACAGTAATCTCCTGTTGCAGTGACTGTCAGTATAGCAGGCCACAGTAGTGAATGCACTGAGGTGTCTGTTTAAAGTACTTGGACCCCCCCATGCATACCCCACTGTCACGCCCTGGTCTTAGTAGTTTGTGTTTTCTTTAATTATTTGGTTAGGCCAGGGTGTGACATGTGTTTATGTTGTGTTTCGTATTGGGGGTTTTGTAGGTATTGGGATTGCGGCTGAGTAGGGGTGTAGCATAGGTTGGCTGCCTGAGGCGGTTCTCAATCAGAGTCATGTGATTCTCGTTGTCTCTGATTGGGAACCGTATTTAGGTAGCCTGGGTTTCACTGTGTATTTTCGTGGGTGATTGTTCCTGTCTCTGTGTAGTGTTCACCAGATAGGCTGTAATAGGTTTCACGATCCGTTTGTTGTTTTTGTATTTATTAGTTATTTCATGTATCGTTCCGTTTTTCTTCATTAAAGACATGAGTAACCACCACGCTGCATTTCGGTCCGACTCTCTTTTGACAAACGAAGATCGGCGTTACAGAATCACCCACCACACACGGGCCGAGTGGCGTGGTAACAGGCAACGACAGTATGAGCAGCGAAAGGAGGATGAATTATTCGGAGAATGGACATGGGAGGACGTTATGGACAGCAGAAGCATGGATTATACTACGTGGGAAGAAATAGACAGGTGGGCAGTCGACTCAGAGAGAGTGCCGGAGCCCGCCTGGGATTCGCTGGAGCAGTGCGAAGAGGGCTATAGGAGAATGGAGTCGAAGAGAAAGACACGGCGGCGCAGAGCGAAACCCGAAAGTCACCCCCAAATATTTATTGGGGGAGGGATCAGAGGGAGAGTGGCTGAGTCAGGAGTCAGACCTGAGCCAACTCTCCCTGTTAATTTGTGAGGAGCAGCTGCAGTGGGAGAGGCTGCACCACTTGGAGAATTGGACATGGGAGGAAGAACTGGACGGAAAAGGACCCTGGGCTCAGCCTGGTGAACATCGCCGCCCCAAGGAGGAACTAGAGGCGGTAAAAGCGGAGAGGCACTGGTATGAGGAGGCAGCACGGCGACGCGGATGGAAGCCCGAAAAGCAGCTCAAAAAAATTATTGGAGGGGGGGGCTTACAGGGAGTATGGCTACGCCAGGTAGGAGACCTGCGCAAACTCCCTGTGCTTACCAGGGGGCTAGAGAGACCGGGCAGGCACTGTGTTATGCTATGGAGTGCACAGTGTTTCCAGTGCGGGTGCATAGCCCGGTGCGGTTCATTCCAGCCCTTCGTATTGGCCGGGCTAGAGTCGGCATCAAGCCAGGTAAGGTTGGGCAGCCTCGGTGCTCAAGAGCTCCAGTGCGCCTGCATGGTCCGGTCTATCCAGAGCCATCTCCACACACCAGTTCTCCGGTAGCAGCTCCCCGCACCAGGCTTCCTGTGCGTGTCCTCGCTCCAGTATCACCAGTGCCAGCACCATGCATCAGGCCTACAGTGCGCCTCGCCTCTCCTGTGCTGTCGGAGTCTCCTGTCTGTTCAGCACTATCAGAGCCTTCCTTCCCTCCTGCACTGTCGGAGTCTCCCGCCTGTTCAGCGCTATCAGAGCCTTCCTCCTCTACAGCGCTGCTGGAGTCTCCTGTCTGTTCGGAGCAGCCTGAGCTGTCAGTCTGCATGAAGCAGCCAGAGCTGTCAGTCTGCATGAAGCAGCCAGACATGTCAGTCTCCAAAGAGCTGTCAGTCTGCAAAGAGCTGCCAGTCTGCAAGGAGCTGTCAGTCTGCAAAGAGCTGCCAGTCTGCATAGAGCAGCTAGATCCGCCAGTCAGCCATGATCTTCTAGATCTGCTAGTCAACCAGATTCTTCCAGATCTGCCAGTCAACCAGTCTCTTCCAGATCTGCCAGTCTGCATAGAGCAGCTAGATCCGCCAGTCAGCCATGATCTTCTAGATCTGCCAGTCAACCAGATTCTTCCAGATCTGCTAGTCAACCAGAATCTACCAGATCCGCCAGCCAGCCAGGATCTACCGGAGCCGGCTACCTACCTGGGCTTCATCTCAGTACTGGGCTTCCTCTCAGTACTGGGCTTCCTCTCAGTACTGGGCTTCCCCTCAGTCCCGGGCTTCCCCTCAGTTCCGGGCTGCCCCTCAGTTCCGGGCTGCCCCTCAGTTCCGGGCTGCCCCTCAGTCTCGAGCTGCCCCTCAGTCTCGAGCTGCCCCTCAGTCCCGAGCTGCCCCTCAGTCCCGAGCTGCCCCTCAGTCCCGGGCTGCCCCTCAGTCCCGAGCTGCCCCTCAGTCCCGAGCTGCACCTCAGTCCCGAGCTGCCCCTCAGTCCCGAGCTGCCTCAGTCCCGAGCTGCCCCCCAGTCCCGAGCTGCCCCTCAGTCACGAGCTGCTCCTCAGTTCAGTGGGGTTCTGGGTGAGGACTATTAGGCCATGGTTGGCGGCGAGGGTGGATTATCCCAGGACGCGAAGAGGAGGAACTAGGACATTAATGGAGTGGGGTCCACGTCCCGAGCCGGAACCGGAACCGTCACCATGGACAGACGCCCACCCGGACCCTCCCTATGGTTTTGAGGTGCGTCTGGGAGTCCTCACCTTAGGGGGGGGTTCTGTCACGCCTTGGTCTTAGTAGTTTGTGTTTTCTTTAATTATTTGGTTAGGCCAGGGTGTGACATGGGTTTATGTTGTGTTTCGTATTGGGGGTTTTGTAGGTATTGGGATTGCGGCTGAGTAGGGGTGTAGCATAGGTTGGCTGCCTGAGGCGGTTCTCAATCAGAGTCAGGTGATTCTCGTTGTCTCTGATTGGGAACCGTATTTAGGTAGCCTGGGTTTCGCTTTGTATTTCGTGGGTGATTGTTCCTGTCTCTGTGTAGTGTTCACCAGATAGGCTGTAATAGGTTTCACGTTCCGTTTGTTGTTTTTGTATTTATTAGTTATTTCATGTATCGTTCCGTTTTTCTTCATTAAAGACATGAGTAACCACCACGCTGCATTTCGGTCCGACTCTCTTTTGACAAACGAAGAACGCCGTTACACCCACAAGACATGCCACCAGAGGTCTCTTCACAGTCCCCAAGTCCAGAACAGACTATGGGAGGTGGACAGTACTACATAGAGCCATGAAAATATGGAACTCTATTCCACATCAAGTAACTGATGTAAGCAGTAGAATCAGATTTAAAAACCAGATAACAATACACCTTATGGAACGGCGGGACTGTGAAGAGACACACACATAGGAACAGACACACACAGACACAGACACACATACACATGATAAGACACACATTCTACACACACGTACACATGGATGTTGTATTGTAAATATGTGATAGTGGAGTAGTGGCCTGAGGGAACACACTAAATGTATTGTGTAGTGTTCTGAAATTGTAACGTAATGTAATATTTTAAACTGTGTATAACTGTCAGGATGAGTAGCCGATGCCTTGGCAGCAGCTAATGGGGATCCTTAATGAATAGAAATACAAATATGAAACATTTGATCTCAAATCCAAAATGCTGGAGTATAGAGCCAAATGTACAACTTTTACCTTCACTGTCCAAATAAATACGAGGAGGAATGTACATCAATATCATGAATATGGCTTCCCTGCTCGGCCATAAACTGCACTGATGCACTTCGACTTGCTCCCACGATGCATTTCTTTCCTAGGAGACTTTGTCCCAGTTTTCTGTTCTAAATCACATCCCGAGCCGTTTGTTTCTCATCCAGGTTTCTTCACAGCGGCTGCCTGCCACATAGCAGTGTCAAAACGAATCCAATAAAATGCTTATTTCATACAATTTTAATGAACTTATGTGGAATCACCTGTCAACAAATTATAGTCCAAGGGGAAATTCATACTCTTCCCGTTCCAACGTTGAGCTTTTCTCCATGTCACAGGTAATTGGGGCGGCAGCGTAGCCTAGTGGTTAGAGTGTTGGACTAGTAACCGGAAGGTGGCGAGTTCAAACCCCCCGAGCTGACAAGGTACAAATCTGTCGTACTGACCCTGAACAGGCAGTTAACCCACTGTTCCCAGGCCGTCGTTGAAAATAAGAATGTGTTCTTAACTGACTTGCCTGGTTAAATAAAGGTAAAATTAAATAAATAAATTCTCTCTAACGTGCTGTGAAGAGCCCGTTATGAGGAAGAAAGCGGTTTAAAATATGGATGCCGTGTGTACATTTATTTGCATTCCATTAATGATGTGCTCTCGGCATGGGTCTGATGGGGCTATCTGGTGAGGAACATGGTACACTTCGTCATGCCCCCATTAAGCTCCCAGCCAGGATACAGCCTGTGAAGAGCATCATCACGGATCCATTGTTAGTAAATGATCCTCACCATTCCGCTCCGTATGGACAGTACAGTATATCACTGCATGAAGAGCTGTGAAGAGCCCGTTATGAGGAAGAAAGCAGTAACATTTTGAAACAAACCATTTAAAAACAGTTTGTAAAGACTTTCCATTTATTAATCATGATTGCTACATTTGTAAATGTCAATAAGTAATCTCTAAATAGTAATTTACACATGCACAGTATATAAACACTATTTAACAATATGTATTCATGATTTATAAGATAATTAATAAGGTTTTTATAGCAAAATATAAATGATTTATAATGTTCTACTAACCTGCGATAAAGGAGTTTTCAACTCATCAAATTATTTATGTGTCACGCCTTGGTCTTAGTATTTTGTGTTTTCTTTAATTATTTGTTCAGGCCAGGGTGTGACATGGGTTTATTGTATTGTCGTATTGGGGTTTTTGTAGGCATTGGGATTGTGGTTGATTAGGGGTGTGTCTAGTATAGGTTTGGCTGCCTGAGGCGGTTCTCAATCAGTCAGGTGATTTTCGTTGTCTCTGATTGGGAACCATATTTAGGTAGCCTGGGTTTTACTGTGTATTTCGTGGGTGATTGTTCCTGTCTCTGTGTTAGTGTTCACCAGATAGGCTGTAATACGTTTCGCGTTCCGTTTGTTGTTTTGTATATTTATAGTTATTTCATGTATCACTATTCTTCATTAAAGAACATGAGTAACCACCACGCTGCATTTTGGTCCGACTCTCCTTCAACAGACGAACGCCGTTACATTATAGGCATTTGTTAATGGTTGATTAATGGTTTGAGCCACCATGTTAATACATAATTATGCATGTATTAATACATCATGAATGGGATATTTATCAATTGTCAGGTACATGCACCTACTAATTCCTCAGTTGATGATTAATGTAGATCTTTATAAAACATTTACTAATTATTAATAAACTATTTTGTGTCCCCTAATCTAAAGTGAACCCATTATAAACTTTTATAATTGACTTGTAGACCTTCTCTGAGTCTCCACAGGAGTTGACTATAACTCCTTTATAGCTGGTTTATAAGTACATTAACAGTACATTATAAATCATTTACATTTTGTGAACATACTATGATCCAAAAGCTTAGGGGAGGGGAGGGGAGGGGAGGGGAGGGGAAGAGAAGGGAAGGGAGGGGAGGGGAGGGGAGGGGAGAGTTACCCAGGTGAAGCAGGAGGCTGCAGCCTGAGAGCTGAGTTTATGAAAAGCCATATCTGTGTCCATCACAGTCAGAGCGGAACTTCTCTCTAGATATGTCCCAAATGGCACGCTATTCCCTTTATAGTGCACTACTAGGCCGTGGTTTATAGTGCACTACTAGGCCATGGTTTATAGTGCACTACTAGGCCGTGGTTTATAGTACACTACTAGGCCGTGGTTTATAGGGCACTACTAGGCTGTGGTTTATAGTGCACTACTAGGCTGTGGTTTATAGTACACTACTAGGCCGTGGTTTATAGTGCACTATTAGGCCGTGGTTTATAGTGCACTACTAGGCCGTGGTTTATAGTACACTACTCGGCTGTGGTTTATAGTGCACTACTAGGCCGTGGTTTATAGTGCACTACTAGGCCGTGGTTTATAGTGCACTACTAGGCCGTGGTTTATAGTGCACTACTAGGCCGTGGTTTATAGTACACTACTAGGCCGTGGTTTATAGGGCACTACTAGGCTGTGGTTTATAGTGCACTACTAGGCTGTGGTTTATAGTACACTACTAGGCCGTGGTTTATAGGGCACTATTAGGCCGTGGTTTATAGTGCACTACTAGGCCGTGGTTTATAGTGCACTACTAGGCCGTGGTTTATAGTGCACTACTAGGCCCTGGTTTATAGTGCACTACTAGGCCGTGGTTTATAGTACACTACTAGGCCGTGGTTTATAGTGCACTACTAGGCTGTGGTTTATAGTACACTACTAGGGTGTGGTTTATAGGGCACTACTAGGCCGTGGTTTATAGTACACTACTAGGCTGTGGTTTATAGGGCACTACTAGGCCGTGGTTTATAGTACACTACTAGGCCGTGGTTTATAGTGCACTACTAGGCTGTGGTTTATAGGGCACTACTAGGCCGTGGTTTATAGTACACTACTAGGCCGTGGTTTATAGTGCACTACTAGGCCGTGGTTTATAGTACACTACTAGGCCGTGGTTTATAGTGCACTACTAGGCTGTGGTTTATAGTACACTACTAGGGTGTGGTTTATAGTGCACTACTAGGCTGTGGTTTATAGTACACTACTAGGGTGTGGTTTATAGTACACTACTAGGGTGTGGTTTATAGGGCACTACTAGGCCGTGGTTTATAGTGCACTACTAGGCCGTGGTTTATAGTACACTACTAGGCCGTGGTTTATAGTACACTACTAGGCCGTGGTTTATAGTGCACTACTAGGCCGTGGTTTATAGTGCACTACTAGGCCATGGTTTATAGTACACTACTAGGCTGTGGTTTATAGTGCACTACTAGGCCGTGGTTTATAGTGCACTACTAGGCCGTGGTTTATAGTACACTACTAGGCTGTGGTTTATAGTGCACTACTAGGCCGTGGTTTATAGTGCACTACTAGGCCGTGGTTTATAGTACACTACTAGGCTGTGGTTTATAGTACACTACTCGGCTGTGGTTTATAGTGCACTACTAGGCCATGGTTTATAGTACACTACTAGGCTGTGGTTTATAGTACACTACTCGGCTGTGGTTTATAGTGCACTACTAGGCTGTGGTTTATAGTGCACTACTAGGCCGTGGTTTATAGGGCACTACTAGGCTGTGGTTTATAGTGCACTACTAGGCCGTGGTTTATAGTACACTACTAGGCCGTGGTTTATAGGGCACTACTAGGCCGTGGTTTATAGGGCACTACTAGGCCGTGGTTTATAGTGCACTACTAGGCCGTGGTTTATAGTACACTACTAGGCTGTGGTTTATAGGGCACTACTAGGCTGTGGTTTATAGGGCACTACTAGGCCGTGGTTTATAGTACACTACTAGGCTGTGGTTTATAGTACACTACTAGGCCGCGGTTTATAGTACACTACTAGGGTGTGGTTTATAGTGCACTACTAGGCTGTGGTTTATAGTGCACTACTAGGCTGTGGTTTGTAGTGCACTACTAGGCCGTGGTTTATAGTGCACTATTAGGCTGTGGTTTATAGCGCACTACTAGGCTGTGGTTTATAGCGCACTACTAGGCTGTGGTTTATAGTGCACTATAAAGTGAATAGGATGTCATTTGGGACATACAGTCACGGGACCTTGCCTGCTCTGCCCTGATGAGATGGAGGCCAGATTGTCATTCTACAGGTTTAACCACTCTATCTCTGTTTCTCTACTGGCTCTGTTCTCTGTTCTCAGGCGTGGGAAAGCACCCAATCAGCAGCTCACTCTGATCTGAGAGTGGTGGATGTGTGTCCATGTATTCTCAAGTTACTCTGAGCGTTCCTCATCTCATCTCAATGTGCTCTGAGCTTTCCTCATCTCATCTCAATGTGCTCTGAGCGTTCCTCATCTCATCTCAATGTGCTCTGAGCTTTCCTCATCTCATCTCAAGTTACTCTGAGCTTTCCTCATGTCATCTCAATGTGCTCTGAGCTTTCCTCATCTCATCTCAAGTTACTCTGAGCGTTCCTCATTTCATCTCAAGTTACTCTGAGCGTTCCTCATCTCATCTCAAGTTACTCTGAGCGTTCCTCATCTCATCTCAAGGTGCTCTGAGCGTTCCTCATCTCATCTCAAGTTACTCTGAGCGTTCCTCATCTCATCTCAAGTTACTCTGAGCGTTCCTCATCTCATCTCAAGTTACTCTGAGCGTTCCTCATCTCATCTCAATGTGCTCTGAGCTTTCCTCATCTCATCTCAAGGTGCTCTGCGCGTTCCTCATCTCATCTCAAGTTACTCTGAGCGTTCCTCATCTCATCTCAATGTGCTCTGAGCTTTCCTCATCTCATCTCAAGGTGCTCTGAGCTTTCCTCATCTCATCTCATCTCAAGTTACTCTGAGTGTTCCTCATCTCATCTCATGTTACTCTGAGCGTTCCTCATCTCATCTCATGTTACTCTGAGCGTTCCTCATCTCAAGTTACTCTGAGCGTTCCTCATCTCATCTCATCTCAAGTTACTCTGAGCGTTCCTCATCTCATCTCATGTTACTCTGAGCGTTCCTCATCTCATCTCATGTTACTCTGAGCGTTCCTCATCTCATGTTACTCTGAGCGTTCCTAATCTCATCTCAAATTACTCTGAGCGTTCCTCATCTCATCTCAAGTTACTCTGAGCGTTCCTAATCTCATCTCAAGTTACTCTGAGCGTTCCTAATCTCATCTCAAGTTACTCTGAGCGTTCCTAATCTCATCTCAAGTTACTCTGAGCGTTCCTCATCTCATCTCAAGTTACTCTGAGCGTTCCTAATCTCATCTCAAGTTACTCTGAGCGTTCCTAATCTCATCTCAAGTTACTCTGAGCGTTCCTCATCTCATCTCATGTTACTCTGAGCGTTCCTCATCTCATCTCATGTTACTCTGAGCGTTCCTCATCTCAAGTTACTCTGAGCGTTCCTCATCTCAAGTTACTCTGAGCGTTCCTCATCTCATCTCATGTTACTCTGAGCGTTCCTCATCTCATCTCATGTTACTCTGAGCGTTCCTCATCTCATCTCATGTTACTCTGAGCGTTCCTAATCTCATCTCAAGTTACTCTGAGCGTTCCTAATCTCATCTCAATGTGCTCTGAGCTTTCCTCATCTCATCTCATGTTACTCTGAGCGTTCCTCATCTCATCTCATGTTACTCTGAGCGTTCCTAATCTCATCTCAAGTTACTCTGAGCGTTCCTAATCTCATCTCAATGTGCTCTGAGCTTTCCTCATCTCATCTCATGTTACTCTGAGCGTTCCTCATCTCATCTCATGTTACTCTGAACGTTCCTAATCTCATCTCAAGTTACTCTGAGCGTTCCTAATCTCATCTCAAATTACTCTGAGCGTTCCTCATCTCATCTCAAATTACTCTGAGCGTTCCTCATCTCAAGTTACTCTGAGCGTTCCTCATCTCATCTCAAGTTACTCTGAGCGTTCCTCATCTCATCTCAAGGTGCTCAGAGCGTTCCTCATCTCAAATTACTCTGAGCGTTCCTCATCTCATCTCAAGTTACACTGAGCGTTCCTCATCTCATCTCAAGGTGCTCAGAGCGTTCCTCATCTCATCTCAAGGTGCTCAGAGGTTGGTGAATGCGCACTTCACATTTGGAGCACCGTAGTTATCTAACTCTGTGGTCTTGAAAGATAGACCAACAGAACAAATATAATTATGTTCAAATTCATCCCTTGACATTGTTGTCCATGTCCAGTACTGTACACCAAGCTCGAGCAATGCAGTATCCACAGTGAGATACAATGCAGTATCCACAGTGAGATACAATGCAGTATCCACAGTGAGATACAATGCAGTATCCACAGTGAGATACAATGTAGCAGTGAGTGGATCTTCTTTTGTTTTTTAAATGTACCATGTTTTCTATTGTGTACAGAGTCTCTAGGATGAGAGCTGTGTTGTGTTACGGCTGCAAGTTAAGCAGAGGTCAAAGGTAAATCACAACAACATACCAGGCAGCAGGCCCACCGGGGATCACACTGGGTCTGATAAAACATGATCAGCCACCGGGGATCACACTGGGTCTGATAAAACATGATCAGCCACCGGGGATCACACTGGGTCTGATAAAACACGATCTGGGTGAGCGAGTCAGCATGAAAAACTGTCACAACAGGGAGGACAGGAGTCAGGGAAGAAGATGAGAAAGGAAGTGAAGAAGAGGAGATAAAGGGAAGAAGAGGAGAAATGAAGGGAAGAAGAGGAGAAGAAAGGGAAGAAGAGTAGATAAAGAGAAGGAGAGGAGAGAGAAAGAGAAGGAGAGGAGAGAGGAAGAGAAGAAGAGGAGAGGAAGGGAAAAGAGGAGAGGAAGGGAAAAGAGAGAGAGGAAGGGAAGAAGATGAGAAAGGAAGGGAAGAAGATGAGAATGGAAGGGAAGAAGAGGAGAGAAGAAGAGGAGAAGAGGAGAAAGGAAGGGAAGAAGAGGAGAGGAAGGGAAGAAAAGGAGAGAGGAAGGGAAGAAGAAGAGAGAGGAAGGGAAGAAGAGGAGAGGAAGGGAAGAAGAGGAGAAGAAAGGGAAGAAGACGAGAAAGGAAGGGAAGAAGAGGAGAAAGGAAGGGAAGAAGAGGAGATAAAGGGAAGAAGAGGAGAAAGGAAGGGAAGAAGAGGAGAAGAAAGGGAAGAAGAGGAGATAAAGGGAAGAAGAGGAGAGAGGAAGAGAAGAAGAGGAGAAGAAAGGGAAGAAGAGGAGATAAAGGGAAGAAGAGGAGAGAGGAAGAGAAGAAGAGGAGAGAGGAAGGGAAGAAGAGGGGGGAGGAAGGGAAGAAGAGGGGAGGAAGGGAAAAAGAGGAGAGGAAGGGAAGAAGAGGAGAGAGGAAGGGAAGAAGATGAGAAAGGAAGGGAAGAAGAGGAGAGAAGAAGGGGAGAAGAGGAGAAAGGAAGGGAAGAAGAGGAGAGGAAGGGAAGAAGAGGAGAGAGGAAGGGAAGAAGAAGAGAGAGGAAGGGAAGAAGAGGAGAGGAAGGGAAGAAGAGGAGAGGAAGGGAAGAAGAGGAGAGAGGAAGGGAAGAAGAGGAGAGGAAGGGAAAAAGAGGAGAGGAAGGGAAGAAGAGGAGAGAGGAAGGGAAGAAGAGGAGAGAGGAAGGGAAGAAGAGGAGAGGAAGGGAAGAAGAGGAGAGAGGAAGGGAAGAAGAGGAGAGAGGAAGGGAAGAAGAGGAGAGGAAGGGGAGAAGAGGAGAGGAAGGGAAGAAGAGTAGAAAGGAAGGGAAGAAGAGTAGAAAGGAAGGGAAGAAGAGGAGAGAGGAAGGGAAGAAGAGGAGAGAGGAAGGGAAGAAGAGGAGAGAGGAAGGGAAGAAGAGGAGAGAGGAAGGGAAGAAGAGGAGAGGAAGGGAAAAAGAGGAGAGGAAGGGAAGAAGAGTAGAAAGGAAGGGAAGAAGAGGAGAGAGGAAGGGAAGAAGAGGAGAGGAGAGGAAGGGAAGAAGAGGAGAGGAGAGGAAGGGAAGAAGAGGAGAGGAAGGGAAGAAGAGGAGAGAGGAAGGGAAGAAGAGGAGAAAGGAAGGGAAGAAGAGGAGAAATGAGGGGAAGAAGAGGAGAGGAAGGGAAGAAGAGGAGAGAGGAAGGGAAGAAGAGGAGAAGAAGGGAAGAAGAGGAGAAGAAGTGAAGAAGAGGAGAGAGGAAGGGTGTGTGTGTCAGGCCAGATGATGAGAGCTGGTGTTATGGCTGGTTATGAGCAGGAGGGTGTCTGAGCTGGGAGAGAGAGAGAGAGAGAGAGAGAGAGAGAGAGAGAGAGAGAGAGAGAGAGAGAGAGAGAGAGAGAGAGAGAGAGAGAGAGAGAGAGAGAGAGAGAGAGAGAGAGAGAGAGAGAGAGAGAGAGAGAGAGAGAGAGAGAGAGAGAGAGAGAGAGAGAGAGAGAGAGAGAGAGAGAGGGTGAATATGTGTTTGTGTTTGCTTGAGAGTCCTATTTGTGTCAAAGATAGTTTTTGTACATGTCTCTTTGCAATGTGTGTGTGTGTGTGCGTGCGTGCGTGCGTGTGTGTGAAAGGCCCTAGTTAGATGCTCCAGCAGCCTCCAGGCTGGTGTCTGTCAGTGTGGATGGTGAAAGATGAATCATGTGCATCTGGAATGTTCTAAAGAGGAAAACAATAAATGTCGAAGCCATAAAGACATTTTAATGACACACCTCGGTGAGCTGCTAACGCTCAGGGGGAGAGTCCACGCACACATAGAGATGGTAAAGTAGTGCAGAGAGAGAGAGTTACAAGCAGTAAGTGGGTCATTGCTGGGAGAGTGACAGACTGGACACTGAGATAATATGGTCACATCATTCAAGCGTAATCATCCTGTCCTCTCACCTCACAGGGGAACATGTTAAAAGACGGCAGAGTGAGGAGGGGAAGATAAGACACCTATTTAATAATGGTTATGTAGGTACTTATATTTGTCCTATTTCACACGTGAACAAGTGTGAATTGGAAATGTATTTTTTTCCTCCCTATCTTTATTTCCCCTGAGATTGGGGTCACAGCCATTATTTACAGCATCCCTGAATAAATTGGGGTTAAGTGCCTTGCTCAAGGGCACATACAGTGTATTTTCACCTTGTCGGCTCCAGGATTTCAAACCAGCAGCCTTTCGGTTAGTGGCCCAAGGCTCTAACCTTGAGGCTGCCTGCTGCGTTTGTGTGTACAACTGTACAGTATTTTTCAGTACAGTACGTTTGTAAATTCAAGTTCAAGTTTTTTTTACTAGTTATATATTTTTAACATTTTATTTAACCTTTATTTAACCAGGTAGGCTAGTTGAGAACAAGTTCTCATTTGCAACTGCGACCTGGCCAAGATAAAGCATAGCAGTGTGAACAGTCAACACAGAGTTACACATGGAGTAAACAATTAACAAGTCAATAACTCAGTAGAAAAAAGGGGAGTCTATATACAATGTGTGCAAAAGGCATGAGGAGGTAGGCGAATAATTACAATTTTGCAGATTAACACTGGAGTGATAAATGATCAGATGGTCATGTACAGGCAGAGATATTGGTGTGCAAAAGAGCAGAAAAGTAAATAAATAAAAACAGTATGGGGATGAGGTAGGTGAAAATGGGTGGTCTATTTACCAATAGACTATGTACAGCTGCAGCGATCGGTTAGCTGCTCAGATAGCAGATGTTTGAAGTTGGTGAGGGAGATAAAAGTCTCCAACTTCAGCTATTTTTGCAAATTCGTTCCACAGGCAGCAGAGAACTGAAACAAAAGGCGGCCAGAGGAGGTGTTGGCTTTAGGGATGATCAGTGAGATACACCTGCTGGAGCGCGTGCTACGGATGGGTGTTGCCATCGTGACCAGTGAACTGAGATAAGGCGGAGCTTTACCTAGCATGGACTTGTAGATGACCTGAAGCCAGTGGGTCTGGCGACGAATATGTAGCGAGGGCCAGCCGACTAGAGCATACAAGTCGCAGTGGTGGGTGGTATAAGGTGCTTTAGTGACAAAACTGATGGCACTGTGATAAACTGCATCCAGTTTGCTGAATAGAGTGTTGGAAGCAATTTTGTAGATGACATCGCCGAAGTCGAGGATCGGTAGGATAGTCAGTTTTACTAGGGTAAGTTTGGCGGCGTGAGTGAAGGAGGCTTTGTTGCGGAATAGAAAGCCGACTCCTGATTTGATTTTCAATTGGAGATGTTTGATATGAGTCTGGAAGGAGAGTTTACAGTCTAGCCAGACACCTAGGTACTTATAGATGTCCACATATTCAAGGTCGGAACCATCCAGGGTGGTGATGCTGGTCAGGCATGCGGGTGCAGGCAGCAAATGGTTGAAAAGCATGCATTTGGTTTTACTAGCGTTTAAGAGCAGTTGGAGGCCACGGAAGGAGTGTTGTATGGCATTGAAGCTCGTTTGGAGGTTAGATAGCACAGTGTCCAAGGACGGGCCGGAAGTATATAGAATGGTGTCGTCTGCGTAGAGGTGGATCAGGGAATCGCCCGCAGCAAGAGCAACATCATTGATATATACAGAGAAAAGAGTCGGCCCGAGAATTGAACCCTGTGGCACCCCCATAGAGACTGCCAGAGGACCGGTCAGCATGCCGTCCGATTTGACACACTGAACTCTGTCTGCAAAGTAATTGGTGAACCAGGCAAGGCAGTCATCCGAAAAACCGAGGCTACTGAGTCTGCCGATAAGAATATGGTGATTGACAGAGTCGAAAGCCTTGGCAAGGTCGATGAAGACGGCTGCACGGTACTGTCTTTTATCGATGGCGGTTATTATATCGTTTAGTACCTTGAGCGTGGCTGAGGTGCACCCGTGACCGGCTCGGAAACCAGATTGCACAGCGGAGAAGGTACGGTGGGATTCGAGATGGTCAGTGACCTGTTTGTTGACTTGGCTTTCGAAGACCTTAGATAGGCAGGGCAGGATGGATATAGGTCTGTAACAGTTTGGGTCCAGGGTGTCTCCCCCTTTGAAGAGGGGGGATGACTGCGGCAGCTTTCCAATCCTTGGGGATCTCAGACGATATGAAAGAGAGGTTGAACAGGCTGGTAATAGCGGTTGCGACAATGGCGGCGGATAGTTTCAGAAATAGAGTGTCCAGATTGTCAAGCCCAGCTGATTAGTACGGGTCCAGGTTTTGCAGCTCTTTCAGAACATCTGCTATCTGGATTTGGGTAAAGGAGAACCTGGAGAGCAGCTGCGGGGGGGGGGGGCGGCGGAGCGTTGGCCGAGGCTGGAGTAGCCAGGCGGAAGGCATGGCCAGCCGTTGAGAAATGCTTGTTGAAGTTTTCGATAATCATGGATTTATCGGTGGTGACCGTGTTACCTAGCCTCAGTGCAGTGGGCAGCTGGGAGGAGGTGCTCTTGTTCTCCATGGACTTCACAGTGTCCCAGAACTTTTTGGAGTTGGAGCTACAGGATGCAAACTTCTGCCTGAAGAAGCTGGCCTTAGCTTTCCTGACTGACTGTGTGTATTGGTTCCTGACTTCCCTGAACAGTTGCATATATCGCGGGGACTATTCGATGCTATTGCAGTCCACCACAGGATGTTTTTGTGCTGGTCGAGGGCAGTCAGGTCTGGAGTGAAGCAAGGGCTATATCTGTTCTTAGTTCTGCATTTTTTGAACGGAGCATGCTTATCTAAAATGGTGAAGAAGTTACTTTTAAAGAATGACCAGGCATCCTCAACTGACGGGATGAGGTCAATGTCCTTCCAGGATACCTGGGCCAGGTCGATTAGAAAGGCCTGCTCACAGAAGTGTTTTCGGGAGCGTTTGACAGTGATGAGGGTGGTCGTTTGACTGCGGCTCCGTAGCGGATACAGGCAATGAGGCAGTGATCGCTGAGATCCTGGTTGAAGACAGCGGAGGTGTATTTGGAGGGCCAGTTGGTCAGGATGACATCTATGAAGGTGCCCTTGCTTACAGAGTTGGGGTTGTACCTGGTGGGTTCCTTGATGATTTGTGTGAGATTGAGGGCATCTAGCTTAGATTGTAGGACTGCCGGGGTATTAAGCATATCCCAGTTTAGGTCACCTAACAGAACAAACTCCGAAGCTAGATGGGGGGGCGATCAATTCACAAATGGTGTCCAGGGCACAGCTGGGAGCTGAGGGGGGTCGGTAGCAGGCGGCAACAGTGAGAGACATATTTCTGGAGAGAGTGATTTTCAAAATTAGTAGTTCGAACTGTTTGGGTATGGACCTGGAAAGTATGACATTACTTTGCAGGCTATCTCTGCAGTAGACTGCAACTCCTCCCCCTTTAGCAGTTCTATCTTGACGGAAGATGTTATAGTTGGGTATGGAAATCTCAGAATTTTTGGTGGCCTTCCTGAGCCAGGATTCAGACACGGCAAGGACATCAGGGTTAGCAGAGTGTGCTAAAGCAGTGAGTAAAAGAAACTTTGGGATACACGTGATGTACTGTACATGTAGTACACAGTGCAGTGAAATGCTTACAGGCTCACCTACCGACAACACAACAACAATAGGAAAGTCATTAAGTGAATAAAAGAGTACACAAAAATAAAAGCTCAATGAATAAGAAATAGAATGACCGTTTTGGAACCCTTTTCTCTAAGAGTGTACAGTACAAGGAGGAAATCAATTGAATTAAAGTAGGATATTTACCCGTGCCGTGATATGTTTTAATAGATTGTGCAATAATAAATAGACATTTTGTAGTAATATGAATAGTCCAGTAGCAGCAGTCTTGGAGTGTGTGTGTAGGGTGAATGTGTAGGGCGTGTGTGTCGGGTGACTGTGTAGGGGTGTGTGTAGGGTGCGTGTGTGTAGGGTGCGTGTGTGTAGGGAGTATGTGTAGGGTGTGTGTGTAGGGTGTGTGTGTGTAGGGTGCGTGTGTAGGGTGTGTATGTGTAGGGTGTGTGTGTAGGGTGTGTGTAGGTTTGTGTGTAGGGTGTGTGTAGGGTGAATGTGTAGGTGTGTTTAGGGTGTGTAGGGTGCGTTTGTGTAGGGAGTATGTGTAGGGTGCGTGTGTAGGGTGTGTATGTGTAGGGTTTGTGTAGGGTGTATGTAGGGTGTGTGTGGTGTGTGTAGGGTGAATGTGTAGGTGTGTGTGTAGGGTTTAGGGTGTGTATGTGGGGTGTGTGTAGGGTGTATGTGTAGCGTTTGTGTGTGTGTGGTGTGTGTGTAGTTGAGCCTATGTGTGGGCGTTTGTGAGTGAATGTATGTGTGGTAAGGTGCGTCCCTAGTCCTAGTGCCTGGTAGTGCCTGGCCACACCCCCATCCTTAGTGCCTGGCCACACCCCCATCCTTAGTGCCTGGCCACACCCCCATCCTTAGTGCCTGGCCACACCCCCATCCTTAGTGCCTGGCCACACCCCCATCCCTTGTGCCTGGCCACACCCCCATCCTTAGTGCCTGGCCACACCCCCATCCTTAGTGCCTGGCCACACCCCCATCCTTAGTACCTGGCCACACCCCCATCCTTAGTGCCTGGTAGTACCTGGCCACACCCCCATCCTTAGTGCCTGGCCACACCCCCATCCTTAGTGCCTGGCCACACCCCCATCCTTAGTGCCTGGCCACACCCCCATCCTTAGTGCCTGGCCACACCCCCATCCCTTGTGCCTGGCCACACCCCCATCCTTAGTGCCTGGCCACACCCCCATCCTTAGTGCCTGGCCACACCCCCATCCTTAGTGCCTGGCCACACCCCCATATAGTGCCTGGCCACACCCCCATCCTTAGTGCCTGGCCACACCCCCATCCTTAGTGCCTGGCCACACCCCCATACTTAGTGCCTGGCCACACCCCCATCCCTTGTGCCTGGCCACACCCCCATCCTTAGTGCCTGGCCACACCCCATCCTTAGTGCCTGGCCACACCCCCATCCTTAGTGCCTGGCCACACCCCCATCCTTAGTGCCTGGCCACACCCCCATCCTTAGTACCTGGCCACACCCCCATCCATAGTGCCTGGCCACACCCCCATCCTTAGTACCTGGCCACACCCCCATCCTTAGTGCCTGGCCACACCCCCATCCTTAGTGCCTGGCCACACCCCCATCCTTAGTGCCTGGCCACACCCCCATCCTTAGTGCCTGGCCACACCCCCATCCTTAGTGCCTGGCCACACCCCATCCTTAGTGCCTGGCCACACCCCCATCCTTAGTGCCTGGCCACACCCCATCCTTAGTGCCTGGCCACACCCCCATCCTTAGTGCCTGGCCACACCCCATCCTTAGTACCTGGCCACACCCCCATCCTTAGTGCCTGGCCACACCTCCATCCTTAGTGCCTGGCCACACTCCCATCCTTAGTGCCTGGCCACACCCCCATCCTTAGTGCCTGGCCACACCCCCATCCTTAGTGCCTGGCCACACCCCCATCCTTAGTGCCTGGCCACACCCCATCCTTAGTGCCTGGCCACACCCCATCCTTAGTGCCTGGCCACACCCCCATCCTTAGTGCCTGGCCACACCCCCATCCTTAGTGCCTGGCCACACCCCCATCCTTAGTGCCTGGCCACACCCCCATCCTTAGTGCCTGGCCACACCCCCATTCTTAGTGCCTGGCCACACCCCCATCCTTAGTGCCTGGCCACACCCCATCCTTAGTGCCTGCATTATTATTTGCCACATGCTCTTAAATTTGACCAATTCGTTTTTATCGTCGCCCATGATATTTCAATGTTTCAGTAATAAATCCTTTTATTTTTCCAATTTGATTGATTTCCAAGTTTTTAGTATAAGTTTTTTCAAGATGAGTGGTGAGATGAGAATCGTCCAGCCCATTGGATCTCTCACTACACCCCCATATGACATGTCCTGAATGCAGACGGATTCAAAGTAAGTCTACATTGTAATACTTCTGACAGCCAACTTTCTAGCTCCTCCCATAACTTCTGGACTTTCAAGTATGGAATATTGAGTCATTTTGAGTTTTACACTTAAGGCATAAACTCTACTGTTGTGCTGTAGAACTGGTGCATTTTGTCTCTTGTATAATACGTTCTATACATTTGTTTATACCAGATTAAGCGTACATTTTCGTTAACTGTAATTAACTGTAATTTATTTAGTTATGCTTCAACATTCCCTCCATCTTCTGCCAACACAGTTTATATTTTTTTCTAAGAGATTGTCAGTTGGATATGGTCTCTGCAAAGCATCGCATATTTTACCTTTCATATGAACATCCTTATCTGACTCAAATAAGATTCCATCAAGGTTTTTCTGATGTCCAAAAGATTTCAAATCACAATTTTGTGATATGTAACTTTTAAGTTGCACGTATTCGAAAATACAGTGCCTTGCGAAAGTATTCGGCCCCCTTGAACTTTGCGACCTTTTGCCACATTTCAGGCTTCAAACATAAAGATATAAAACTGTATTTTTTTGTGAAGAATCAACAACAAGTGGGACACAATCATGAAGTGGAACGACATTTATTGGATATTTCAAACTTTTTTAACAAATCAAAAACTGAAAAATGGTGCGTGCAAAATTATTCAGCCCCTTTACTTTCAGTGCAGCAAACTCTCTCCAGAAGTTCAGTGAGGATCTCTGAATGATCCAATGTTGACCTAAATGACTAATGATGATAAATACAATCCACCTGTGTGTAATCAAGTCTCCGTATAAATGCACCTGCACTGTGATAGTCTCAGAGGTCTGTTAAAAGCGCAGAGAGCATCATGAAGAACAAGGAACACACGAGGCAGGTCCGAGATACTGTTGTGAAGAAGTTTAAAGCCGGATTTGGATACAAAAAGATTTCCCAAGCTTTAAACATCCCAAGGAGCACTGTGCAAGCGATAATATTGAAATGGAAGGAGTATCAGACCACTGCAAATCTACCAAGACCTGGCCGTCCCTCTAAACTTTCAGCTCATACAAGGAGAAGACTGATCAGAGATGCAGCCAAGAAGCCCATGATCACTCTGGATGAACTGCAGAGATCTACAGCTGAGGTGGGAGACTCTGTCCATAGGACAACAATCAGTCGTATATTGCACAAATCTGGCCTTCATGGAAGAGTGGCAAGAAGAAAGCCATTTCTTAAAGATATCCATAAAAAGTGTCGTTTAAAGTTTGCCACAAGCCACCTGGGAGACACACCAAACATGTGGAAGAAGGTGCTCTGGTCAGGTGAAACCAAAATTGAACTTTTTGGCAACAATGCAAAATGTTATGTTTGGCGTAAAAGCAACACAGCTCATCACCCTGAACACACCATCCCCACTGTCAAACATGGTGGTGGCAGCATCATGGTTTGGGCCTGCTTTTCTTCAGCAGGGACAGGGAAGATGGTTAAAATTGATGGGAAGATGGATGGAGCCAAATTCAGGACCATTCTGGAAGAAAACCTGATGGAGTCTGCAAAAGACCTGAGACTGGGACGGAGATTTGTCTTCCAACAAGACAATGATCCAAAACATAAAGCAAAATCTACAATGGAATGGTTCAAAAATAAACATATCCAGGTGTTAGAATGGCCAAGTCAAAGTCCAGACCTGAATCCAATCGAGAATCTGTGGAAAGAACTGAAAACTGCTGTTCACAAATGTTCTCCATCCAACCTCACTGAGCTCGAGCTGTTTTGCAAGGAGGAATGGGAAAAATGTCAGTCTCTCGATGTGCAAAACTGATAGAGACATACCCCAAGCGACTTACAGCTGTAATCACAGCAAAAGGTGGCGCTACAAAGTATTAACCTAAGTGTGCTGAATAATTTTGCACGCCCAATATTTCAGTTTTTGATTTGTTAAAAAAGTTACAAATATCCAATAAATGTCGTTCCACTTCATGATTGTGTCCCACTTGTTGTTGATTTTTCACAAAAAATACAGTTTTATATCTTTATGTTTGAAGCCTGAAATGTGGCAAAAGGTCGCAAAGTTCAAGGGGGCCGAATACTTTCGCAAGGCACTGTATCTACATTGGTCAGTCCAAAATTGCTTCTCAATTCCGTCATGGAAATAAATGTTATTCCTGTTACCAAGTCATTTACAGTTTCTATGCCTTTAGTTTTCTATGTGGACTAATTGATTAGTGAATTCTGAAAGCTATGCAAGTATTTTTCCATAAGGTAGTGTTTTTAAGGAGTGATATTGGTTCTTGTAGAATCCGTTTCATTTGATTCCATATTGTTACGAGGTTCTTAACTATGAAGATGTTCATGTTCTTTGCTTTATCCTTTGAAAAACAGACACGAAAAAAATGATCTGGGGATGAGCATGCTCATCTTCAATATGTACAATATGTGCTCTCTAGTGCATCTAACTATATATTACAAGTAAAAACCTTGGGTAGCGAGTTGATGCAATGTAAAACGTTCCTTTTTAATCTATGAATTTGATTTGCCCAGTAGTATTTTTTTTTATGTCTAATTGGTATTACCGAAAATAAATAGAAATGAATGATCTTTTAAAAGGAGAGAACTACTCCCCACTAAACAGTCAGTCCTAGACTTACGTCTAAAATGGCACCCTATTCCCTACTGTATATAGTGCACTACTATTGCACTACCCCATGGGCCCTGGTCAGAAGAAGTGCAATATAGAGGTAATAGAGCGTCTCTCTAGTCTAAAGTCTTAACTCCCAGCACCAGACACAGTCTGCCAGACTCAGTCATGTCCCATGCTGGGGAAACATATGTTCCTAATGGGCGGGGAGAGGAACACCACCCTAGCCCTTATTCTGACCTTGTTCTCCATGTCACTCCCTTCCTCCTTCTAAACATGCACACTGCTAACCACATTTCAGATTCGGCTCTTTCTCAGGAGTCTTATTCTAATGACTTCATTTTATTCTAAGTGTTGTGCACAAGGGATTTTGTCATTTTGTGTGTAGTGGCAGGATGTATGGCACACTCTTGGAAAAAAGGTACCATCTAGAACCATAGGAGAACCCTTTAAAGAACCCCTGTTGGTTCCAGGTAGACTCCTTTAAGTTCCAAGTAGAACCCTTTTGGGTTCCAGGCAGAATCATTTTGGTTCCAGGTAGAACCCTTTTGTGTTCCATGTAGAACCTTTTCCACAGAGGGTTCTTAATGGCACCCAAAATAGTTATACCTGGAACCAAAAAGGGTTGTACCTCCTATGGGGACAGCCGCAGTACATGTTACCATGGCAAAAAGGGTTGTACCTCCTATGGGGACAGCCGCAGTACATGTTACCATGGCAAAAAGGGTTGTACCTCCTATGGGGACAGCCGCAGTACATGTTACCATGGCAAAAAGGGTTGTACCTCCTATGGGGACAGCCGCAGTACATGTTACCATGGCAAAAGGGTTGTACCTCCTATGAGGACAGCCGCAGTACATGTTACCATGGCAAAAGGGTTGTACCTCCTATGAGGACAGCCGCAGTACATGTTACCATGGCAAAAAGGGTTGTACCTCCTATGAGGACAGCCGCAGTACATGTTACCATGGCAAAAAGGGTTGTACCTCCTATGAGGACAGCCGCAGTACATGTTACCATGGCAAGCAACTCAGGTGTATATTTGGCTGTGTGTTTTAGGTTTTTGTCCTGCTGAAAGGTGAATTTGTCTCCCAGTGTCTGTTGGAAAGCATACTGAACCAGGTTTTCCTCTAGGATTTTACCTTTGCTTAGCTCTATTCAGTTTATTTTGTATTCCCTTCAAAAAACACCTTAGTCCTAACCGATGACAAGCATACTCATAACCTGATGCAGCCACCACCATGTTTGAAAATATGAAGAGTGGTACTCATTGATGTGTTGTGTTGGATTTGCCCCAAACATAACTATTTGTATTCAGGACATAAAGTTAATTTCTTTGCCACATTTCTTGCAATTTTCCTTTAGTGCCTTATTGCAAACAGGATGAATGTTTTGGAATATTTGTATTCTGTACAGGGTTCCTTCTTTCCACTCTGTCATTTAGGTGAGTATTGTGGAGTAAATACAATGTTGTTGATCCACCCTCAGTTTTCTCCTGTCACAGCCATTCAACTCTGTAACTGTTTTAAAGTCACCATTGGCCTCATGGTGAAATCCCTGAGTGGTTTCCTTCCTTTCCAGCTACTGAGTTAAGAAGGACGCCTGTATCTTTGTAGTGACTGGTTGTATAGATATACATCCAAAATGTAATGAATAACTTTACCATGCTCAAATTGTCTGCTTTTTCTTTACCCATCTACTAATAGGTTCCCTTCTTTACGAGGCATTGGAAAACCTCCCTGGTCTTTGTGGTTGAATCTGTGGTTGAAATTCACATCTTGACAGAGGGACCTTACAGATAATTGTATGTGTGGAGTACAGAGATGAGCACACGGACTGAGTCCATGCAACTTACTATGTGACTTGTTAAGCAAAAGCTTTTAAGCAAACTGATTTAGGTTTGCCATAACAAAGTTGTTGACTCAAGGCATTTCAGCTTCTCATTTTTTAAATTAATTTGTAATTAATCACTTTGACTTTATGGGGTATTGTGTGTAATAGACCAGTGACACAAAATCTCAATGGAATCCATTTTAAATTCAGGCTGTAACACAACAACATGTGGAAAAAGTAAATGGGTGTGAACACTTTCTGAAAGCACTGTAGGTGGATCTTACAGTATATGATGCAATTTAAAGCAACCACCTTGTCTAATGTGAACAGGCTGATTAACCTCCCACCTTATGTTGAATCCTATAGTCCATACAGAGAGAGGACTGTGGAGGTAATTCTGTATAGAAGCCACCAGTGAGGATGCTATGCTATTCCTGTGTGATTTAATATATGTACTGTAGGATCATTCAAAATCGGTCTCATGGAAATAAAATAGGAGCAGCTAAAACCGCAAAGAAAATACAAATATGAGGATAGTTTTGTAAATGTTTTATTATTTTATACTAATACACCTGCTCAGAGAAAGAGATTTTGTCTAAGATCCCTCCCAATGTGTTCTTCAATCTCATAAAACATTGTAGAAAAGTGCTCAGCAGAGCACATCTCTCTGCCAGTACATGAAGGTGTTATATATATTAGGTGTGTGTGTGAATATGGTTTTGAGAGTCTGTGTAAATGTACATGTTAGCAAGTATACATATACAGTACCATTCAAAAATGTGGACACACCTACACATTCAAGGGTTTTTCTTTATATGTACTATTTTCTACATTGTAGAATAATAGTGAAGACATCAACACTATGAAATAACACATGGAATCATCTAGTAACTAAAAAAGGGTTAAACAAATCAAAATACATTTTAGATTCAAAGTAGCCACCCTTTGCCTTAATGACAGCTTTGCACACTATTGGCATTCTCTCAACCAGCTTCATGAGGTTGTCACCTGGAATGCATATCATTTAACAAGTGTGCCTTGTTAAAAGTTTATTTGTGGAATGTCTTTCCTTCTTAATGCATTTGAGCCAATCAGTTGTTGTTGTGACAAGGTCGGGCTGGTACACAGAATATAGCCCTATTTGGTAAAATACCAAGTCATATTTTGGCAAGAACAGCTCAAATAAGCAAAGATAAATGACAGTCCATCATTACTTTAAGACATGAAGGTCCGTCAATGCGGAAAATGTCAAGAACTTTGAAAGTTTCTTTAAGTGCAGTCTCAAAAACCATGAAGTGCTATGATAAAACTGGCTCTCACGAGGACCATCACAGGAAAGGAAGACCCAAAGTTACCTCTGCTGCATAGGATAAGCTCATTAGAGTTAACTGCACCTCAGATTGCAGCCCAAATAAATGCTTCACAGAGTTCAAGTAAGAGACACATCTCAACATCATCTGCGTGAATCAGGCCTTCACGGTCGAATTGCTGCAAAGAAAACACTACTAAAAGGACACCAATAAGAAGAAGAGACTTGCTTGGTTGGGCCAAGAAACACGATCAATGGACATTAGACTGTGATTTGTTTGTGAAGTTACGCTATGTACATCGTCCACATCTATAATTACCGTCTGCCACATTGTCTAGGAAGGTACTGCGTGGCGCTGGTGGAAGATCAGACCTCACCACCATTTGACTGATGTTGGGGGCGTGTCTGAAGACTATCCGCGGGGATTCTTTAATTCAACTTGTTTTCCAGTTGTAGATCAGTGCACAAGATGTGCCAGTGGTTTTTAATGACGTGGTTGAACTGTTTACCCTGTTTACCAAGTGGGGAGTACTGGAGGAAGCATTGAATGCATTGGTCAGGAGGGCGGGGTAGTTTGGGCGTGAAGCTGTCATCCTTGGTCATATTTTTATAAAGATTCCTTGCGTCTTGCAGTCATTCCTCTGGGTAATCCTGCTGTATAAAACGCTCATCCAGACAGTCATTCCTCTGGGTAATCCTGCTGTTTGAAACGCTCATCCAGACAGTCATTCCTCTGGGTAATCCTGCTGTATGAAACGCTCATCCAGACAGTCATTCCTCTGGGTAATCCTGCTGTATGAAACGCTCATCCAGACAGTCATTCCTCTGGGTAATCCTGCTGTATGAAACGCTCATCCAGACAGTCATTCCTCTGGGTAATCCTGCTGTATGAAACGCTCATCCAGACAGTCATTCCTCTGGGTAATCCTGCTGTATGAAACGCTCATCCAGACAGTCATTCCTCTGGGTAACCCTGCTGTATGAAACGCTCATCCAGACAGTCATTCCTCTGGATAATCCTGCTGTATGAAACGCTCATCCAGACAGTCATTCCTCTGGGTAACCCTGCTGTATGAAACACTCATCCAGACAGTCATTCCTCTGGATAATCCTGCTGTATGAAACGCTCATCCAGACAGTCATTCCTCTGGGTAACCCTGCTGTATGAAACGCTCATCCAGACAGTCATTCCTCTGGGTAATCCTGCTGTATGAAACGCTCATCCAGACAGTCATTCCTCTGGGTAACCCTGCTGTATGAAACGCTCATCCAGATAGTCATTCCTCTGGGTAATCCTGCTGTATGAAACGCTCATCCAGACAGTCATTCCTCTGGGTAACCCTGCTGTATGAAACGCTCATCCAGACAGTCATTCCTCTGGGTAACCCTGCTGTATGAAACACTCATCCAGACAGTCATTCCTCTGGATAATCCTGCTGTATGAAACGCTCATCCAGACAGTCATTCCTCTGGGTAACCCTGCTGTATGAAACACTCATCCAGACAGTCATTCCTCTGGGTAACCCTGCTGTATGAAACGCTCATCCAGACAGTCATTCCTCTGGGTAACCCTGCTGTATGAAACACTCATCCAGACAGTCATTCCTCTGGGTAACCCTGCTGTATGAAACGCTCATCCAGACAGTCATTCCTCTGGGTAACCCTGCTGTATGAAACGCTCATCCAGACAGTTGGCTTGTTTAGTTCACTTGTACATACAGACAGGACAAGGTTATTATGGTATATACAGTACCCTCATACATACAGACAGGACAAGGTTATTATGGTATATAGAGTACCCTCATACACACAGACAGGACAAGGTTATTATGGTATATACAGTACCCTCATACATACAGACAGGACAAGGTTATTATGGTATATAGAGTACCCTCATACACACAGACAGGACAAGGTTATTATGGTATATACAGTACCCTCATACATACAGACAGGACAAGGTTATTATGGTATATAGAGTACCCTCATACACACAGACAGGACAAGGTTATTATGGTATATACAGTACCCTCATACACACAGACAGGACAAGGTTATTATGGTATATACAGTACCCTCATACACACAGACAGGATACACAGATGTCTCCAGTGTGAATGGCCACAGACACAGTGCAGGAGACACCAGAGTGAATGTGACACTCCGACTCCACACCGCCTGACCTTTCGCAAGTTGCCACAGTGACAGTGGTTTTACGCACACAGGCCTGTGATGCTGTGCGGTGGTTCTTCTGACTGAGCTGATTAAAGAAACGAGCTTTAGTACCGTCAGGCTTCATATCGTGAGAGCTCGTCAGCCAGAGGGGGGGCTATGAACAGATGTCGTTCCTCAATACATCTGGTGTCCTCCATGTGATGCAAAGGGTCTGGTTGTGGTTGGTTATCAGGGGAAGGGTTGTGGTGTTGGGGTTCAGGGTGGGCCTGTTTTAGGACTGAGGTGGGTTGCTGCTTTGATGCACTGTGAAAGAGCACACAATGGAGTAATTATAGTTCTCCTCTGATTCTCTGCACCCTCAGCATGGTCACCGGAAAACCGGAAGCATCCGGTATTCAATGGAAAAAGAGAAAATGCTTGAAAACTGGATGTGTCACGAACATCACCGAAGGTGGCTCCCCTTCTTGTTCGGGTGGCGCTCGGCGGTCGTCGTCGCCGGTCTACGAGCTACCACCCATCGCTTTTCTTTTTCGTTTGGTTTTGTCTAATTGTTTTTACCTGTTCCTTGTTGGGGTTTTGGGGTGGGTATTATTTAAGTTTGTTTAGCCCGCTTGTGTTTGTGCTTGTTGCTATGTACGTAAGAGGTGTATTGTTTATCGTTGGGTTTTCTCTGTCCGGGTTATTTGCCAGTGGTCCTTGGGTTGTGTTTGCACCTGTGTTTTGGCTTCACCCATTTGTACGTGTTCCTGTTTTTTTGGGACATTAAAGCGTTTTTCCCTCGAATCTTCCGCTCTCTGCGCCTGACTCCACACCCATCACTTCTTACAGGATGCTTCCAGATTCTTCCGAACCCGTTCAGGTTTCTTTCACGCCTGCTTCATTAGGTTAGTAACTTTCATTAGGTTAGTAGCTTTACTAATGATATAACACAATATATTGTGGAAATTCCATTTTTATAATTTCTCTCAGTTGAGTTAGAAAGGATTACTTATTAATTATTTACCATTAAAGTATTACTTAATTAGTTTTTTGGGGTATCTGTACTTTATTTTACAATTGATATTTTTGATAACTTTTACTTCACTACATTCCTAAAGAAAACTTTTTACGCCATATATTTTCTGTGACACCCAAAAGTACATTTTGAATGCTTAGCAAGTCGGGGAAACGGTCAAATTTGACTGCCTCTGATCTGGCGGACTCACTAAATACAAATGCTTAATTTGTTAAGATGTCTGATTGTTGCAGTGTGCCCCTGGCTATCCATACATTTTTTTTAAAGAAAGAAAATGGTGCCATGTGGTTTGCTTAATATAAGGGATTTGAAGTTATTTAAACTTTTACTTTTGATACTTATGTATTTTTAAAACCAAATCATTTTAGACTTTTACTGAAGTAGCATTTTACTGGGTGACTTTCACTTTTACTTGAGTAATTTTCTCTGTAAATATCTTTTAACTGAAGTATAACAATTGAGTACTTTTTCCACCACTGCTCTCGCACACACACACAAATGCACACACACATACACTACACACACACACACACACACACACACACACACACACACACACACACACACACACACACACACACACACACACACACACACACACACACACACACACACACACACACACACACACACACACACACACACAAATGCACACACACACACACACACACACACACACACACACACACACACACACACACACACACACACACACACACACACACACACACACACACACACACACACACACACACACACACACACACACACACTGTATGCACACACACACACTGTATGCACACACACACACTGTATGCACACACACATACACATTGACGCCACACACACACACTGTATGCACACACACACACACTGTATGCACACACACACACTGTATACACATACACATTGACGCCACACACACACACTGTATGCACACATACACACTGTATGCACACACACACACTGTATGCACACACACACACTGTATGCACACACATGCATACACATTGACGCCACACACACACATGCTCACACACCTAGAAACACACCATCTCACACGCACAAACACATTCACCTGTATATGCTGCTGCTACTATTATTAGCATCATAATATTTTATTTATCCTGCTGTCCAGTCACTTTTCCCCCTGCCTACAAGCATGTATCTACCCCTACTACCTACATGTATTTTCCCCCTGCCTACAAGCATGTATCTACCCCTACTACCTACATGTCTTTTCCCCCTGCCTACAAGCATGTATCTACCCCTACTACCTACATGTCTTTTCCCCCTGCCTACAAGCATGTATCTACCCCTACTACCTACATGTCTTTTCCCCCTGCCTACAAGCATGTATCTACCCCTACTACCTACATGTCTTTTCCCCCTGCCTACAAGCATGTATCTACCCCTACTCTTTTACCTCGTGTCTTTTTACATTTGTTGTAAATCAATTTTTTTATAATTTATGTCATTTTTACCCCCTTTCTCTCCCCAATTTTGTGATTATAATCTTGTCTCATTGTTGCAACTTCCCAACGGGCTCGGGAGAGGCGAAGGTCGAGTCATGCGTCCCCCGAAATATGACCGGCCAAACCACGCTTCTTAACACCTGCAACCTGGAAGCCAGCTGAACCAATGTGTCGGAGGAAACACTGTTCAACTGACGGGGCCCGGCCCGCCACAAGGCAGAATGGAAGCATGATCTGATTTGCCGAAGGAAGGGCGGGGGAGGGCCTTGTAGCAGAAGGAAAGGAGACTAGCAATGATCCTGGGTCTGTGTTGCACGTGTAGCTCAGATGTGTAGCGTTTTCTTCAGATTTCCTTTATTAAAGTCCCCAGCTACAATAAATGCATCCTCAGGATATGTGTTTTCCAGTTTGCACATAGTCCAGTGTAGTTCCTTGAGAGCAGTAGCGGTGTTGGCTGGGGGGGAATATACACGGCAGTGACGATTACAAAAGAAAATTATCTCAGGAGGAAATGCAGATGGTGAGGAATTCCAGATCGGGAGAAAAGGACGTGAGATCATGTATGTTACCACAATCACACCATGAGTGTTAATCAGGAAACAAACCCCTCCACTATTTTTCCTGGAGAGTTCTTTCTTGCTGTCTGCACAACCGACGTTGTTACGTTATAGCCTTATTCTAAAATGGATTAAATAGTTTTTTTTCTCATCAATTTACACACAATACCTCATAATGACAGAGCAAACACTGTTTTTTTTAGAAACTTTGTTGTAGCACATTTGGCAGTGATTAGAGCCTTGAGTCTTCTTGGGTATGACTCTACAAGCTTGCACACCTGTATTTGGTGAGTTTCTCCCATTCTTCTCTGCAGATCCTCTCAAGATCTGTGAGGTTGGATGGGGAGTGTCTCTACACAGCTATTTTCAGGTCTCTCCAGAGATGTTTGATAGGATTCAAGTCCAGGGTCTGGCTGGGCAACTCAAGGACAATCAGTGACTTGTTCTGAACCACTCCTGCATTGTCTTGGCTGTGTGCCTAGGGTCGTTGTCCCGGTGGAAGGTGAACCTTCACTCCAGTCTGACTTCCTGAGTGCTCTAGAGCAGGTTTTCATCAAAGCTCTCTCTGTACGTTGCTCTGTTCATCTTTCCCTCGATCCTGACTAATCTCACAGTTTCTGCTTCTGCCTACCCAAGGACGCCAGAGGACAAAAATCAGTTAACCACCTAACTGAGGATCTCAATTTAACCTTGCGCAATACCCTAGATGCAGTTGCACCCCTAAAAACTAAAAACATTTCTCATAAGAAACTAGCTCCCTGGTACACAGAAAATACCCGAGCTCTGAAGCAGGCTTCCAGAAAATTGGAACGGAAATGGCGCCACACCAAACTGGAAGTCTTCCAACTAGCTTGGAAAGACGGTACCGTGCAGTACCGAAGAGCCCTTACTGCTGCTCGATCATCCTATTTTTCTAACTTAATTGAGGAAAATAAGAACAATCCGAAATTCCTATTTGATACTGTCGCAAAGCTAACTAAAAAGCAGCATTCCCCAAGAGAGGATGACTTTCACTTTAGCAGTGATAAATTCATGAACTTCTTTGAGGACAAGATTATGATTATTAGAAAGCAAATTACAGACTCCTCTTTAAACCTGCATATTCCTCCAAACCTCAGTTGTCCTGAGTCTGCACAACTCTGCCAGGACCTAAGATCAAGAGAGACGCTCAAGTGTTTTAGTACTATATCTCTTGACACAATGATGAAAATAATCATGGCCTCTAAACCTTCAAGCTGCATACTGGACCCTATTCCAACTAAACTACTGAAAGAGCTGCTTCCTGTGCTTGGCCCTCCTATGTTGAACATAATAAACGGCTCTCTATCCACTGGATGTGTACCAAAGTCACTAAAAGTGGCAGTAATAAAGCCTCTCTTGAAAAAGCCAAACCTTGACCCAGAAAATATAAAAAACTATCGGCCTATATCGAATCTTCCATTCCTCTCAAAATTTTTAGAAAAGGCTGTTGCGCAGCAACTCACTGCCTTCCTGAAGACAGACAATGTATACGAAATGCTTCAGTCTGGTTTTAGACCCCATCGTAGCACTGAGACGGCAGGACCGAGGCTCTGCATCTGTCCTCGTGCTCCTAGACCTTAGTGCTTCTTTTGATACCATCAATCACCACATTCTTTTGGAGAGATTGGAAACCCAAATTGGTCTACACGGACATGTTCTGGCCTGGTTTAGATCTTATCTGTCGGAAAGATATCAGTTTGTCTCTGTGAATGGTTTGTCCTCTGACAAATCAACTGTAAATGTCGGTGTTCCTCAAGGTTCTGTTTTAGGACCACTATTGTTTTCACTATACATTTTACCTCTTGGGGATGTTATTCGAAAACATAATGTTAACTTTCACTGCTATGCGGATGACACACAGCTGTACATTTCAATGAAACATGGTAAAGCCCCCAAATTGCCCTCGCTAGAAGCATGTGTTTCAGAAATAAGGAAGTGGATGGCTGCAAACTTTCTACTATTAAACTCGGACAAAACAGAGATGCTTGTTCTAGGTCCCAAGAAACAAAGAGATCTTCTGTTGAATCTGACAATTAATCTTAATGGTTGTACAGTCGTCTCAAATAAAACTGTGAAGGACCTCGGCGTTACTCTGGACCCTGATCTCTCTTTTGAAGAACATATCAAGACCATTTCGAGGACAGCTTTTTTCCATCTACGTAATATTGCAAAAATCAGAAACTTTCTGTCCAAAAATGATGCAGAAAAATTAATCCATGCTTTTGTCACTTCTAGGTTAGACTACTGCAATGCTCTACTTTCCGGCTACCCGGATAAAGCACTAAATAAACTTCAGTTAGTGCTAAATACGGCTGCTAGAATCCTGACTAGAACCAAAAAATTTGATCATATTACACCAGTGCTAGCCTCTCTACACTGGCTTCCTGTCAAAGCAAGGGCTGATTTCAAGGTTTTACGGCTAACCTACAAAGCATTACATGGGCTTGCTCCTACCTATCTCTCTGATTTGGTCCTGCCGTACAAACCTACACGTACGCTACGGTCACAAGACGCAGGCCTCCTAATTGTCCCTAGAATTTCTATGCAAACAGCTGGAGGCAGGGCTTTCTCCTATAGAGCTCCATTTTTATAGAACGGTCTGCCTACCCATGTCAGAGACGCAAACTCAGTCTCAACCTTTAAGTCTTTACTGAAGACTCATCTCTTCAGTGGGTCATATGATTGAGTGTAGTCTGGCCCAGGAGTGGGAAGGTGAACGGAAAGGCTCTGGAGCAACGAACCGCCCTTGCTGTCTCTGCCTGGCCAGTTCCCCTCTTTCCACTGGGATTCTCTGCCTCTAACCCTATTACAGGGGCTGAGTCACTGGCTCTCTCATGCCATCCCTGCAGGGGGTGCGTCACCTGAGTGGGTTGATTCACTGTTGTGGTCATCCTGTCTGGGTTGGCGCCCCCCCAACCCCCTTGGGTTGTGCCGTGGCGGAGATCTTTGTGGGCTATACTCAGCCGTGTCTCAGGATGGTAAGTTGGTGGTTGAAGATATCCCTCTAGTGGTGTGCGGGCTGTGCTTTGGCAAAGTGGGTGGGGTTATACCCTTCCTGTTTGGCCCTGTCCGGGGGTGTCCTCGGATGGGGCCACAGTGTCTCCTGAACCCTCCTGTCTCAGCCTCCAGTATTTATGCTGCAGTAGTTTGTGTCGGGGGGCTAGGGTCAGTTTGTTATATCTGGAGTACTTCTCCTGTCCTATTCGGTGTCCTGTGTGAATCTAAGTGTCCGTTCTCTAATTCTCTCCTTCTTTCTTTCTCTCTCTCGGAGGACCTGAGCCCTAGGACCATGCCCCAGGACTACCTGACATGATGACTCCTTGCTGTCCCCAGTCCACCTGGCCATGCTGCTGCTCCAGTTTCAACTGTTCTGCCTTACTATTATTTGACCATGCTGGTCATTTATGAACATTTGAACATCTTGGCCATGTTCTGTTATAATCTCCACCCGGCACAGCCAGAAGAGGACTGGCCACCCCACATATGCTCTCTTTAATTCTCTCTTTCTTTCTCTCTCTCTCTGAGGACCTGAGCCCAAGGACCGTGCCCCAGGATGACCTGACATGATGACTCCTTGCTGTCCCCAGTCCACCTGACTGTGCTGCTGCTCCAGTTTCAACTGCTCTGCCTTGTTATTATTCGACCATGCTGGTCATTCATGAACATTTGAACATTTGAACAGCCAGAAGAGGACTGGCCACCCCACATAGCCTGGTTCCTCTCTAGGTTTCTTCCTAGGTTTTTTTTACCTTTCTAGGGAGTTTTTCCTAGCCACCGTGCTTCTACACCTGCATTGCTTGCTGTTTGGGGTTTTAGGCTGGGTTTCTGTACAGCACTTTGAGATATCAGCTGATGTACGAAGGGCTATATAAATAAAATTTGATTGATTGATTGATTGATTGACCACATGTGGACTCCAATCAAGTTGTAGAAACATCTCAACGATGATCAATGGAAACAGGATGGACTTGGGTCTCATAGCAAAGGGTTTGAATACTTATGGAAATAAGGTATTTCTGGGGGTTTTTTTGTAATACATTTGCAAAAATGTCTAAAAACCTGTTTTTGCTTTGTCATTATGGGGTATTGTGTATAGATTGCTGAGAAAAAAAAATGTAATCAATTTTAGAATAAGGCTGTAACGTAACAAAATGTGGAAAAGTGAAAGGGTTCTGAATATCTTCCAAATGCACTGTACTCGGAGGCGGTGGATGGTATGCACACCACCTGAGTCTGAGTAGGTCCCCAGTGCCTCTCCGGCATCGGCATCTTCATGCAGCCCAAGGATATACAGTATATTATGACACTAACTGTGTGAGGCCCGCCAAAGGCAGATACTGATGGTATGGGCCCTCTTCACGAGTGAGACAAATGGGTGGGACAGAAGGAGAAAAGATATTTCTCACACACATGGCAATCTATCAGTGAGGTAGGCTAATGTAACAGGCTAGCAGCTAGCATTGAGTCTCGCTGGGTGCAGTTGGCGATCATGATTGAGTGCCTCAAGCAGCAGCACGGTAAATTGATTGTGAGACGGAAAATAGGTCTGGGCTGCAGGCTTGTGCAATGTGTGCATGCAAACAACAACAACAACATTTTACTGTGCTGGAGGTATTTAATATTCAGCTGTTGTATATATTCGCTGAGTAAACAAAACATTATGAACACCTTCCTAATATTGAGTTTTTGCCCTCAAAACAACCTCAATTCGTCAGGGCATGGACTCTACAAGGTGTCGAAAGCGTTCCACTGGGATGCTGGTCCATGTTGACTCCAATGCTTCCCACAGTTGTGTCAAATTGTCTGGATGTGTTTTGGGTGGTGTACCATGGGAAACTGTCAAGAGTGAAAAAAAGCAACGCTGCAGTTCTTGACACAATCCGGTAAGCCTGGCACCTACTACCATACCCCGTTTAAAGACACTTAACTATTTTGTCTTGCCCATTCATCCTCTGAATGACACAATCCACATCTCAATTGTCTCAAGGCTTTAAAATCCTTCTTTAACCTGTCTCCTCTCCTTCATATACACTGACTGAAGTGGATTTAACAAGTGACATCAATAAGGGATCATATAGTTCACCTGGCCTCAACTGGTCAGTATAGTCAGTGTATAGGCCTACTTTGGGAATAGCTGTAGTTGTTTTATGATTTAGTGTTTGGTCATGTAAAGTATTTAAAGTAGAGAACTTGAAGTCATACTCTTGTAGACCTAAGAAGTATATTTCATGTAAATATTCATCCCTGCACCATCTTCAATTACCATGTTTGACTGTAGGGTTTAATCATGAAAGATTCCAGGCATTTTTTCCATATTTAAATAACTTTCTCAGAATAGCACCAGAACAGTATATGGATGAGTGCATATAGAGCATTGTGAAAGAAAACACGAATTTCAATTAAGTGATTTTGTTCGGCAAAGAACATAGAACAAAAATATTTCCTTTAGTGGCATAACGATCTATTCCATCTATACTACCGTTCAAAAGTTTGAGGTCACTTAGAAATGTCCTTGTTTTTGAAAGAAAAGCACATTTTTTGTCCATTAAAATAACATCAAATTGATCAGAAATACAGTGTAGGAATTGTAGATGTTTTAAATGACTATTGTAGCTGGAATATCTAGATAGGCGTACAGAGGCCCATTATCAGCAACCATCACTCCTGTGTTCCAATGGCACGTTGTGTTAGCTAGTCCAAGTTTATAATTTTAAGGCTAATTGATCATTATAAAACCCTTTTGTAATCATGTTAGCACAGCTGAAAACTGTTGTTCTGATTAAAGAAGTAATAAAATTGGCCATCTTTAGACTAGTTGAGTATCTGGAGCATCAGCATTTGTGGTTTCGATTACAGGCTCAAAATGGCCAGAAACAAAGAACTGTCTTCTGAAACTCATCAGTCTATTCTTGTTCTGAGAAATGAAGGCTATTCCATGTGAGAAATTGCCAAGAAACTGAAGACCTCGTACAACGCTGTGTACTACTCCCTTCACAGAACAGCTCAAACTGGTTTTAACCAGAATAGAAAGAGGAGTAGGAAGCCCTGGTGAACAACTGATCAAGAGGACAAGTACATTAGAGTGTCTAGTTTGAGAAACAGACGCCTCACAAGTCCTCAACTGGCAGCTTCATTAAATAGTACCCGCAAAACACCAGTCTCAACGTCAACAGTGAAGAGGTGACTCCGGGATGCTGTCCTAGGCAGAGTTCCACTGTCCAGTGTCTGTGTTCTTTTGCCCATCTTAATCTTTTTATTGGCCAGTCTGAGATATGGATTTTTCTTTGCAACTCTGCCTAGAAGGCCAGCATCCCGGAGTCGTCTCTTCACTGTTGACATTGAGACTGGTGTTAAAAACAATAAGCCATTTCAGAGTTTCCTTTCGGAAAACTTGGCCCTGGACAACATAACAGGGAATATTTTAATTTAACAGATTTGTTTTGAAATTCAATGGACAGCCATATGCATTCAGATCCAACCTGGCGCAGCCAACGCCCAGTAAACCAGGGATGTTGGCCAAATGAGCCACATTTACGCGTCCTTAAAAACAGCCTATAACAAATGACAAAAACACTATTCCTTGCGTTTCGATGTGTAGCATATCGGCTACATGGCTACTTTCTTAAAATAATAACTGTCCACATCACTGTTCAGCTGACAGAGATTTGAGCACAAATTGTATCAGGTTGTTGCATGCAAGGCTTATAGGTGTCAGTAAATTGAAATACATTCATTACGCCCTAATCTATGGATTTCACATGACTGGGCGCAGACATGTGTGGCTCTGGGAGGGCAAAGGCCCACCCACTGGGGAGCCAGGCCCACCCACTGGGGAGCCAGGCCCAACCACTGGGGAGCCAGGCCCAACCACTGGGGAGCCAGGCCCACCCACTGGGGAGCCAGGCCCAACCACTGGGGAGCCAGGCCCAACCACTGGGCAGTCAGGCCCAACCACTGGGGAGCCAGGCCCAACCACTGGGGAGCCAGGCCCAACCACTGGGGAGCCAGGCCCAAACACTGGGGAGCCAAGCCCAACCACTGGGGAGCCAGGCCCAACCACTGAGGAGCCAGGCCCAACCACTGGGGAGCCAGGCCCAACCACTGGGGAGTCAGGCCCAACCACTGGGGAGCCAGGCCCAACCACTGGGGAGTCAGGCCCAGGCAATCAGAATTCGTTTTTCACCACAAAAGAGCTTTATTACAGACAGAAAATACTTCTTAGTTTCATCAGCTTTCCGGGTGGCTGGTCTCAGATGTTCCCGCAGGTGAAGAAGCCAGATGTAGAGATCCTGGGCTGTCGTGGTTACACGTGGTCTACACGTGAGGCCAGTTGGACCTACTGCCAAATCGTCTAAAATGGCATTGGAGGCGATTTATGGTAAAGAGTAACATTCAATTCTCTGGCAGGTCTGGTGGACATTCCTGCAGTCAACATGCCAATTGCACGCTCCCTCAAAATCTGTGGCATTGTGTTGTGTGACAAAACTGCACCTTTTAGAGTGGCCTTTTGTTGCCCCCAAGTGCACCTGTGTAATGATCATGCTGTTTAATCCCACCTGTCATGTGGATGGATTATCTTGGCAAAGGAGAAATTTTCACAAACAGGAATGTAAGCAAATTTGTGCACAGCATTTGAGAGAAATAAGCTTTTTGTGCGTATGGGAAATTTTGGACCAACACTTTACATGCTGCGTTCATATGTTGTTTCATGTATATAGCCCATATAAGGGAAGAGAAGCGTAGTCCTAACCACAGAGAGAAGGAGATATGCCGGTGCCACAACACCGACATGCATTTCTTTATGTCAGATGGCTGCTATACGGATATAGACATACAAAAGGAGGATCGTATTTTGTATAAAGATAAGCATTATATTGCTAGATTATAGGAGTAACTCTGGTAGGCATGAAACAGACTTCATCACCTCAAGTTCAACTGTTGGAGTCAGTTGGAGCAGAGGGGGACACTGCCTTCATTTCATATGCCTGCAGTAGCAAAAGCTTAATAATAGCCACACCATACCGAACCTTCACAAACGTTAGTAACCTTTATTAGGGTAATATGAAGAGTAAGTCAAGCCATTGCTTATAGGGAAATATGGGCAGAGAAAAAACACACTACAAAAACGCCCATAAAATCACACAACCCTCCCTATTTTGGACCATCCCTCCCCCCAGTAAATTTCGATCTGTCACTCATTAGATATGAAAACAGGCAAATGCAAATCCAGTCAATTCAAATAGCCTATCAGTTTTAGGTTATTTTAATTTAATTGTAAATATAACTGTGACTGGCCTCGGTGCCCACATTCCGGCCAATGAGGTGTATTTAGAAAGTAAACATTCTAACAGTGTGATAAATACATTTCATATATGCTATTGGAAGAATAAGCATCTGGTTGTGTTTAAGATAGTCTTAGGTAACATTAGAATACAAAATCAAATGTATTTCAAAGAACACAATAGTGTTGTCATTAGTTTATGTAAATGTAGGCTGAACAAAAGAACCAATAAAACTCCACAATTCAAGTGTTAAAATCGATTAAATAACCACAAGCACAAAGATCATGCATTATTCATTTGTTAAGGAATTAATTTAAGTAAATGTATTTAAAAAGAACAGAATGGCATATTTTGATTTTAAAATATTATTGTGCTATGAGTGATGCATCGCACATGGGGAGCAAATGTCCTAGCAGTAATTATGCCCCCAAAAAGTGAGATTTTGGAGCTCAAGGGGTCATTTTTATGGGTTGTAGAGTTGTAGGAAATGATAAGTGATTAGGAAAATGTATAATATGCTCTTTCTGATACTATATCGACATCAAAACGTCGTACCTGCTTGTGAGTCGGTGCTCTGTTCATCAGATTCTTCATATGCCATCTAACAATGTATAATATTCTCACTAATTAGACTATTATCAATTTAATATTGTATTTAGGCTAACTCTATTACTATATGTGTGAAATGAGTTTCAATATAGTGTAACAATGATAGTGTGTTACACTTATTTAGGAAAAGTCAAGGACGGGGTTGACATAACTTTAAAAATGTCAGTTATTCAAAACGTTTATTCATTTTGAGTTAATATGATGTGCAAGAAAGGCATTTCAGTGTACCTACGCAGATTACATTAAAACTTGAAATTTAAACAGTTACCTTTGTGGCAGCCTAGCCTACCATCTCTTGGTCACTGAGCCAGTGAGAGGTTACCAAGCCTATTGTGAATATTACTGTTCTAAATGGGCATTATGTTCTAGTCTCATAGTCTATTAATTACAGGCCTATAGTTTATTATGTGTACATCTATTTGTGCCGCATGTCAAATGCAAGAGTCATGGGTTTACTTGGGCCTGCAAGACAATTTGGTATGTAATGACAAATCACATATTAGATGGTGTGTTGTGTGCAGTCAATTACAGTAGGGTATAGGGTAGGCTACGATTTTATAATGATTTGAGTGCCCAAATTGTGGCCCAACTTCCTTTGTGCTGGCCCTGCCATCAACAGATTTCTGCCTGTGACAGTGGCCTAAATTACAGCGAGACTGAAAATGTGCACACATGACGTAGCAGATTGCCCCTGGCAGTGGAACGGTTTGTAACCGTCCAGTTGTGATTAAATTAGGATAGCAGCACTGCTGCCATACCGTCCGAAATATCAGCCGTTCTTTCCCCTCTAAAAGCAATCCATGTGAGATTGATAGTTTTTACCAGAGGCGCGCAAAATTCAGTTCAGATGAGCGGGCTACATAGGCTAATATATCATCATTCTGACGCAGCTCCAACTATCCTAGCCTACATGACCGCCCGTCGCGATTTGGACCCTGTGTTCATTCCGCACATGTGAGTAAACTACGACAGGCCTAATGCTAAATGTGGTCAAACATAATAATTAGGGTTTCAACGGTAAGCAGTATTAACCTCAGTTGAAGTGTTGCCTACTGCAGTAGTGCACCTTCTCTACTAGAATAATTCGCAGACGCCGGGGGTGTGGTCTCTGACATCACTACGCGCTGTACTCGAGTATTGGGAGCAGGTCTGGCTCGAGGTGTGGACCAGCCACGCATTTTTATACCGGGCTATATGGACGTCTGCTTTTATATTCGGCTGTCTTTTATACCGTGTGCATTTTAACAAGCAAGTCGCTTAAATTGGATAACGGTGCACGGATAGAAGGCAAGAGCTCTACGGCACTGAAAGGTAAGTTTACGCCGCAATTTCACAAAATAGGCTACCACTCGAGTTTTTGCTTGTTGCTCTAAAGTTCCTATTCGCCCAGTCACATTTTATATGTGACACGTTTGATTCCATGCCTTCATTTTATAGTGTGGCTATCATATAATATGTAGGCCTAATGTATAATATTAGCCACACTCAATGTAATATGTCTATTGAAATAATGGTAGATTTTTCTCATGTAAATTTTGTATCGCCTTACTATAAATGATCCTTATATTGCTTCCTGTCAATAGAGATGCAAATAATAACATATAATGATAATAATATGGCATGTTATATCATTATATCAACACATTTAATGCCCTAATAAGGAGGCTATAACCATGTAACTTGGTGAAGTTTCCAGGTAGGTCTGGCTGGCTGCAGTGGGACCTGTGTTTAAGGCATTCTGCTGGAGTAGAGAGAGCGAGTGCAGGACTGGATGCCCTGCCTGTCTGCTCTGCAGTGGTTGAATATTATCCAGGTGTGGGAGGGAGCTAGGGTGGCCTGTCCTGACTTCACTGTGCTGCAACACCTGACTGACAGAACAGAGGGGACACTGGGTAGGAGGATCCCACATCTATCTGTCGAACACTGCCAACTCTGCAGAACCTCAGAATCTCGGAGTCAAGGGACACACCCCATCAACCCCATCAAGGGCTCTAGGTCACCCTGTCTTGACACAGTGCTACTCAGTGCTACACTCCTCTGCCCCCCCCCCCAGTCTGTCTCTGTCTCTCCTCCATGCCCACCTCAGACCTCCTCAGGCCCTGGACACACCAGACGGGAGAGTTGAGACTGACTGACTGATAGACAGACAGAGGGGTGGAGCATTAGAAGTGTACCTAACCGAGGACGACGAACAGACCCACTGTCTCTGTCTCTCCTCCATGCCCACCTCAGACCTCCTCAGGCCCTGGACACACCAGACGGGAGAGTTGAGACTGACTGACTGATAGACAGACAGAGGGGTGGAGCATTAGAAGTGTACCTAACCGAGGACGACGAACAGACCCACTGTCTGGTTTCTCCTCCTCGGTGAATGGTGCAGTTTCTCACCATGCCTCGGATGGGATCACCCCAATGCTGATTCTTTACTATTCTCTTCAACTCAAGGGCTCCTAGACTTTTGGGTGAACACTAAAGTACTAGTCCTCGCTAAGGCATTGGATTTAAGTTTGAAAAGTAAAACAGAGGACTTGAATCAGTGACGCAGCAGACCTCAGTTGAAGCCTGAGGGACTATCGATGAGCCTGTGACTGTCGCCATGACAGCCAATGACAGCAGCTTCCAGTACCTCGCACTCTTCGAGTACAAACGGGAGCATGGTGATGACATCAGCCTCCAGCCAGGGGACATTCTGACGGTCCTGAAGGCCTCTCTGAAGGACTACCAGGAAGGGGATGAACACCACAGCCCCAAGGGATGGCTGCACGGCACCAACGAGCGGACCAAAGAGAAGGGCGACTTCCCCGGGACGTTTGTGGAGTACACTGGGGTGTTGAGGCAGGGGCTGCACGCCGCCAAGCCCTGGCCCAGACCCGTTCCCCCAACGCCTGGGGGAACACAGAGCAGCGTGGGGCCCGGACCCCAGCCTACAGGGGCCACTGCAGCAGGAGGTAAGTGTTGGAACTGAGGTTGGGGTCATGCCAAGAGTACTCCATTCAGAAACATGGAGACGGGCCCATCTGTTAAATGTTAGATCTGTTATGACCTGATAACTGCAATGTAATGGTGCTTGGCTTTACGGTTTGGTCTGGTAATCTATACTGAACAAAAATATTAACGCAACATGCAGTAATTTCTATGATTTTACTGAGTTACAGTTCATTTGAGGAAATCAGTCAATTGAAATGAATTCATTAGGCCCTAATCTATGGATTTCACATGACTGGGAATACAGATTTGCATCTGTTGGTCAAAGATACTTTAAAAAAATGGGCCCCAGGATCTAGTCACAGTATTTCTGTGCATTCAAATTGCCATCGATAAAATGCAATTGTGTTCCTTTTCCATAGCTTTTGCCTGCCCATACCATAACCACACTCTTCACAACGTTGACATCAGTAAACCGCTTGCCCACACGACGCCATACACATGGTCTGCGGTTGTGAGGTCAGTTGGACATATTGCCAAATTCTCTAAAATGACGTTGGAGACGGCTTATGGTAGAGAAATGAACATTCTCTGGCAACAGCTCTGGTGGACATTCCTGCAGTCAGCATGCCAATTGCACGCTCCCTCCAAACTTGATACATCTGTGGCATTGTGTTGTGTGACAAAAATGCACATTTTAGAGTGGCCTTTTAGTGTCCCTAATCATCTTCTTGATATGCCACTGTCAGGAGGATAGATTATCTTGGTAAATGAGAAATGCTCACTAACAGGGATGTGAACAAATTTGTGCACAGAATTTGAGAGAAATAAACGGTTTGGCATATGGAACATTTTTGTGATCTTTTATTTCAGCTCATGAAACATGGGAACAACACTTTACATGTTGAGTTTATATTTTTGTTCAGTGTATACCACTGGGTTTTGTTGTAATTCTGGACTAGAGGCAAACACTATCATTGACTGAATCGCAGTCTGTTATGTTGTGAGTCATCATGGACCAGAGTGTGAATTGGGTTGCCTGTCTGAAGCATGTGTTAAAGCTTTACTGCAGAAAAAGATAAAAGAGTGTATTTCTGTACTTCCACCAGACCAGTCCTGAGAAGTGAACATGTTGTGACACAGCCACACCCGTGTGTGCTCCAGTAGGCTCCCATGTGCTCCAGATGCACAGCCAGCCTCAAATATGCTAACCTGCGTTAGCGCTGTTGTCTTGCACTGAGTGTTCCTGTCACTGAATTAGTTCCTAACCAAACCTCGGTGTTAGTTCTGCTCAAATGAAGATGCACTAGCATTTGTGTTTACGAAGACGATGTTTATGTGTTTTTGAAAAGAGCTAGGTCTACGTGTGTGTGTGTGTGTGTGTGTGTGTGTGTGTGTGTGTGTGTGTGTGTGTGTGTGTGTGTGTGTGTGTGTGTGTGTGTGTGTGTGTGTGTGTGTGTGTGTGTGTGTGTGTGTGTGTGTGTGTGTGTGTGTGTGTGTGTGTGTGTGTGTGTGTGTGTGTGTGTGTGTGAGAGAGAGAGTCTGAGAGTGTCATGACTCGCAGGCAGCTGGATTTGTTTTGATGTTTTATTCAGCATCCAGATGAACAAATGCAGCACTCCTCACAAAGAGGACAAGCTCTGGTATAAGCCTGTATCCAGACTTGCTTGTGAGCAAGCTAAAGTAACACTTAAATAGCTATCCTCTATTTGGCAGGCTTTGATTAGTGTTTTTACAGGGCTGGGTGAGCTCTGTTTTAGCTCTGTGTGTCTGCCCTGGGGTTAGGGCTGCTGCACAGTGACGTACCGGACACCTCCGCAAGGCAGGAGTTTTGAAGCAAATTTCAGACTATTCTACCCATTTTTGGTCAGAACATGTCATAAGCCATGGCAAAAATGTTTAGAAGTGCAGGATATTAGCTTTAAAAATGCAACATTTTCTCACAGCCACATGGAAAAATGTGTAGAATAGCATGAAAGTAGCTTTAAAACCACAACATTTTCTCTCTGCCCAATGGAAAATGTGTAGAATTGCAGGAAGTTAGCTGTTATCCTAAAAACAAAAGTTGCATAGTGTTGCCGTTGTTTATCTGCTAAATGGGCCAGGCGGATTATTCCAGGACTGCTCTGCTTAATTGTCTGCCATGCTTGTCTCTTTTATGGGAATAGGTTAGGCCTGTTTTCTGTTATTTATATATATTTCACTTTCTCTCTCTCTCTCTCTCTCTCTCTCTCTCTCTCTCTCTCTCTCTCTCTCCGAGTCTCTGTTTATCTCAGTCTCTCTGTATCACTCGCTCTCTCGTTGCTTTGTAAACGGTCTACTGGATAGCCGTTGTTATGTTATGAGACTCCTAGCCAGCCAGTCAGACTAAGCTAAACTAGGCCATCAGTCCTCAGTCCCTCCAGCCGTTCTTCCTCTCAGGCATAAGACTGTATTTGACTTGAATAATTGATTGGTTGGCTGGTGCATTGGATCATGGGGCTGACACGCTACACTCCTCCAATCACATATCACCTCACTTCCAGCAGCAGCAGTAGAAACAACAAGCAGCAGCAGCAGAGGAACATGGAGATCTTAGTTTGCAGAGGGAAGAGTAGTACACTTCTATCACTGCTGAAAAGCCTGGCAGATCTTAGGTGTATGGTACTACGTTATGGGACGGTACAGGTATTCCACACCATCCTCTCCTCTTCCTTCATCACCTCGGCTTGGCAGGCAGAGAAGCGGCGTAAGAATGGATTAAAGGTAGACTCAACGATATGATGTAGATCTGTGCTTGACATGGGATGAAAGAAGTGCAGGAGCTGTCTTTTTCCAAGTCGTTCCATTAGACTGTGTTCACTCTGATTATTCACATTTAAGGTTACATACACACTTTCAATGACTTCACCACATTTTCATGACTATTATTATAGCCTACATGAAAAAAGTAAAAGTTAACATTATTGACACTGGATGGTTGCTTTGTCTAATCCGAAGTAGGCCTATCATCTCCTGCCGTTGTGTGGTCAACCTGCCATCTGGAGATTTCCTGGGTGTGCAGGCTTGGCTTTTGATCGAACCCTGAAACTCCAATCCTGCATATCAAGGTCATGTTGAGCAGATGATGTTCCGGCTACAACTTGGTTAGACCAGGGCTTGGAACAAAAGCCTGCACACCCAGTAGCTATCCTGGAGTATGGTTGGGTAACAAACCAAGTGCTTTTGTCTTTATAAAATGATTCCTTCATTCAATGAATCAGGGATCAAATGGATAAGGTAGGCTAACATCTAATATCGAAATCATGGGCATTAATATGGAGTTGGTCTTCCTCTTTGCTGCTGTAAAAGCCTCCACTCTTCTGGGAAGGATCTCCACTAGATGTTGGAACATTGTTGCGGGGACTTTCTTCCATTCAGCCGCAAGAGCATTTGTGAGGTCGGGCACTGATGTTGGACGATTAGGCCTGGCGCGCAGTTGGCTTTCCAATTCATTCCAAAGGTATTCAATGGGGTTGGGGTCAAGGCTCTGTGCAGGCCAGTCAAGTTTTTCACACCAATCTCAAAAAACTATTTCTTTATGGACTTTGCTTTGTGCATGGAGGCATTGTTATGCTGAAATGGGAAAGGGCCTTCCCTAAACTGTTTCCACAAAGTTGGAAGGACAGAATCATTTAGAATGTAGAGTTAAGATTTCCCTTCACTGGAACTAAATGAAAAACAACCCCAGACCATTATTCCTCCTCCACCAAACTTTACAGTTGGCACTATGTATTGGGTCAGGTAGCGTTCTCCTGGCATCCGCCAAATCCAGATTCATCCGTCGGATTGCCAGATGGTGAAGCGTGATTCATCACTCCAGAGAACGCGTTTCCACTGTTCCATCAGTCAAATGGTGGTGAGCTTTGGCATTGTGCCTGCATTGCTTCCAGAGGCAGTTTGGAACTCGGTAGTGAGTGTTGCCACCGAGGACAGACGATTTTTACACAATGTGTGCTTCAGCTGTCCCGTTCTGTGAGCTTGTGTGGCCTACCACTTTGCAACTGAATCGTTGTTGCTCCTAAACGTTTCCACTTCACAATAGCAGCACTTATAGTTGACCGGAGCAGCTCTAGCAGGGCACCAGAGTTGTTGCCACAGAATTGAATGTTAATTGCTCTACCGTAAGCCACGTCCCACATTATTTTAGAGTATTTGGAAGTACGTCCGACCGGCCTGACAACCACAGATCATCTGAGACCAGCCACCCAGACAGCTGAAATGTAGGAGTATTTATTTCTGTAATAAAGCCCTTTTGTGGGGAAAAATACATTCTGATTGGCTGGGCCTGGCTCCCCAGTGGGTGGTCTATGCCCTCCCAGCCTGCCCAGTCACGTGATATCGATAAATTAGGGCGTAATTAATTTATTTCAATTGCAAAATGTATCATACAGGATGATTTCTGTATTTTGAAAGTTATATATCTTGACAACTTGAGTGCTGACAAGCAAAACATTTTGGGACTATGTTAACAATGGACTAATGAAACAAATACCAAAAGAGTTTTTGGGTGGACTTTTCCTTTAACGTTGTAGCAATTACATTGCTGCTGTTTAATAGAGGGGAATCCCAGTGTTCCAACGGTGCAGATTTATTTAGCCTATCTACCTACAGTGACAGTGGAAAGGCGACAACGACGTGAATGCCTAGTTAGCTATAGTTAACTGTTACAAGTTATGTTTTAAATTGGCCATCTTGTTAGTCTGTTGTACTTTCATTATTTTATACCTGCAGCTGAAATGTCGCCCTCTCCTCAGGCAACGGCAAACTGGCACATTACAGACATGCACTGAAGGTTAATTCCGTAAATGACGGATATGTCGATTTTTAAGTGATTGTAATATTTAAAAGTGTGTGTTCATGAATTACATTAACAACAATTATGAAACTATTTTCCATGACTTTTCATGACCTTCCAAACCCTCATTTGACAACTTGGAACAGGGCATCATGCGAATTTAGGTTGCCGCATTTTCAATCTGCACAATCTCGAACAGTCTACTGTGACGCACAGATTCACAGAGTAACAGAGTGAAGCGAACCAGTGCACATGCGCAGATACTGTGTGTGACTGTGTGAGAGCGAAGTCTTGCATCTCTCCCATCTCAATATATGTGGTGCTGCTCATGGCAACGTCATTTCACCGAATCTTCCTTTAAATTCTAGAGTCCCAAGGGTGAGGCACATTATTTGATGGAATTATGGGGTCGCTGAAAGATGAACAAGATTAGGGTCTCTGAATTATTATACCCATAGTCCTTCACTTCTTCTTCCTGTTACACTCTTGAACGTACATCAGCCAATTCCCACACCTCCAGTAACAGTCAATTCCAATCAGGTGAATATCATTATGACAACAAGTGTGTCTGTGTGAAACTGAACTGATGGATAGCAGCGATTAGCGAACATCCCCCTGTCTATCTCACCTAGCATCAGCGCTAGTGAGATAAATACAACAAGTGTGTCTGTGTGAAACTGCACTGAGATAGCGATTAGCGAACATCCCCCTGTCTATCTCACCTAGCATCAGCGCTAGCGAGATAAATACAACAAGTGTGTCTGTGTGAAACTGCACTGAGATAGCGATTAGCGAACATCCCCCTGTCTATCTCACCTAGCATCAGCGCTAGTGAGATAAATACAACAAGTGTGTCTGTGTGAAACTGCACTGAGATAGCGATTAGCGAACATCCTCCTATCTATCTCACCTAGCATCAGCGCTAGCGAGATAAATACAACAAGTGTGTCTGTGTGAAACTGCACTGAGATAGCGATTAGCGAACATACCCCTATCTATCTCACCTAGCATCAGCGCTAGTGAGATAAATACAACAAGTGTGTCTGTGTGAAACTGCACTGAGATAGCGATTAGCGAACATCCCCCCCCCCCCGTCTATCTCACCTAGCATCAGCGCTAGCGAGATAAATACAACAAGTACGCTGCAATTATGACAGTGGCAAATAAATCCCTGTTGGCTGTGTGATAATTACCTGCAGGTATGGAGCAGAAGTGGAGGATCCATGCAGACTAGAAGGGAATAGGCAATTTCACACCAGCTGGAGCTGAAAATATTTCTGGTATGTCAGATTGTTCTGGAAATTCTCACATAAAAACTTAATTGGGAGGAATGATGCTTGATATGCTTTTTACATTTGTATCACAAACCATTTCTGAGAAAATCATGATGAAAGTGGCCATTTTAGACCTGTACATGCCTCCTGTAAGACCCTGTGATGTGTGAAGTGTACATGATGCAGACAACATGTGGGGTCATTATACTCCTTATAGTGTGCTTTAACATGTGGAGTCATTATACTCCTTATAGTGTGTTTTAACATGTGGAGTCATTATACTCCTTATAGTGTGTTTTAACATGTGGAGTCATTATACTCCTTATAGTGTGTTTTAACATGTGGAGTCATTATACTCCTTATAGTGTGTTTTAACATGTGGAGTCATTATACTCCTTATAGTGTGTTTTAACATGTGGAGTCATTATACTCCTTATAGTGTGTTTTAACATGTGGAGTCATACTCCTTATAGTGTGTTTTAACATGTGGAGTCATTATACTCCTTATAGTGTGTTTTAACATGTGGAGTCATTATACTCCTTATAGTGTCCCAGGTTCCTCTGAGAAGTGTTTTAACATATGGAGTCATTATACTCCTTATAGTGTGTTTTAACATGTGGAGTCATTATACTCCTTATAGTGTGCTTTAACATGTGGAGTCATTATACTCCTTATAGTGTGTTTTAACATGTGGAGTCATTATACTCCTTATAGTGTGTTTTAACATATGGAGTCATTATACTCCTTATAGTGTGTTTTAACATGTTGGAGTCATTATACTCCTTATAGTGTGCTTTAACATGTTGGAGTCATTATACTCCTTATAGTGTGTTTTAACATGTTGGAGTCATTATACTCCTTTATAGTGTGCTTTAACATGTTGGAGTCATTATACTCCTTTATAGTGTGCTTTAACATGTTGGAGTCATTATACTCCTTATAGTGTGTTTTAACATGTTGGAGTCATTATACTCCTTTATAGTGTGCTTTAACATGTTGGAGTCATTATACTCCTTTATAGTGTGCTTTAACATGTGGAGTATGTCCAGATTCTGAAATACAAATGTTCACATTCATTTATTTATTCAACATTCAAAATATTAATAAAAATATCTCAAAACAACCCTTTTTGATTTAGTTAATTTTAAGACATTGTTTGGATCCAGTGGGCTCTCTAATTCTGAAATTATTATCTATTTTATCATCACCACCAACACAGGGAATGGGAAAATGGATTTAAATGAAACTCCCTCTGCTGGTGATTTTCTGAATGTGCCACATGAAGCCAAGATCAATGATGGGAAAAAAACTTTGGCGTCCTTGAAATGAAATGACGGGTAGAAAGACAAATTCAACTCCATCTTTCATGGAATCAGACGGCTTATTCATCACAAAACCGTTTGATGTCGCCAATTATTTTAATGATTGCTTAATTGGCAAAGTGTACGTTGTTTCCTCCGACACTTATTTTAATGATTGCTTAATTGGCAAAGTGTACGTTGTTTCCTCCGACACTTATTTTAATGATTGCTTAATTGGCAAAGTGGGCAAACTTAAGCAGGAAATGCCAACAGCGAACAGTGAGTCTTTGTATTCATGCTTAAAAAGCGAATAATGAAGAAAAGCATTGTACATTTTTATTTTGTAAAGTTAGTGTGGGACAGGAGACAAATTATTCTAGTCAATCAATAATGACAAACCTGGCATTGACAACTTAGATGGAAAGCTACTGAGGATGGTAGCTGACTCTATGACCACTCCTATCTGTCAAGTCTTTAATCTGAGTCTAGAGGAAGGCGTTTGCCCGCTACCCAAGAGTGGTAAATCGGTCTTTACTAGTTCTAACAACAGACCAATCAGCTTGTTGCAAGCTCTTAGCAAACAGTTGGAAAAATTGTTTGACCAAATATAATGCTATTTCTCTGTAAACAAATTGACAACAGACTTTCAGCATGCTTATAGAGAAGGACACTCAACATGTACTGCACTGACGCAAATTACTGATGACTGGTTGACAGAAATTAAGAAGACGAAGATTGTGGGAGCTGTACTGTTAGATTTCAGTGCAGCCTTTGATATTATTGACCATAACCTGTTTTTGAAAAAAACGTATGCTTTATGGCTCTTCAACCTCTGCCATATCGGGGATTCTGAACTATCTATCTAGTAGAACTCAGAGGGTTTTATTTAATGGAAGATTCTATAATGTCCAACATTTAGGGTGTGGTGTACCGCAGGGCAGTTCTCTAGGCTTTCTACTTGTTTTTATTTTTTACCAATGACATGCCACTGGCATTGAACAAAGCCTGTGTGTTCATGTATGCTGGTGATTCAACCATATACAGTGCATTTGAAAAGTATTCAGACCCTTTGACTTTTTCCACATTTTGTTACGTTACAGCCTTATTCTTAAATTGCTTAAATTGCATTTTCACTCATCAATCAACACACAATACCCCATAATGACAAAGCAAAAACAGGTAAAAATAAAATAAAAAATACGGAAATATTACATTTACATAAGTATTCAGACCCATTACACAGTACTTTGTTGAAGCACTTTTATTTTATTTGTACCTTTATTTAACTAGGCAAGTCAGTTAAGAACAAATTCTTATTTTCAATGACGGCCTAGGAACTGTGGGTTAACTGCGTTGTTCAGGGGCAGAACGGCAGATTTGTACCTTGTCAGCTCAGGGATTCGATCTAGCAACCTTTTGGTTACTAGTCCAACACTCTTACTACTAGGCTACCTACCTTTGGCAGCGATTACAGCCTTGCTACAAGCTTGGGACACCTATCTTTGGGGAGTTTCCCCCATTCTTCTCTGCAGATCCTCTCAAGCTCTGTCAGGTTGGATGGGGAGTGTCGCTGCACAGCTAATTTCAGGTCTCTCCAGAGATATTTGATCGGGTTCAAGCTCTGGCTGGGCCATTTAGAGACTTGTACCAAAGCCATTTCTGCGTTGTCTTGGCTGTGTGCTTAGGGTCGTTGACCTGTTGGAAGTGAACCTTCGCCCCAGTTTGAGGTCCTGAGCGCTCCGGAGCAGGTTATCATCAAGGATCTCTCTGTACTTTATTCCATTCATCTTCCCCTTGATCCTGACTAGTCTCCCAGTCCCTGCCGCTGAAAAACATCCCCACAGTATGATGCTGCCACCACCACACTTCCCAGTAGTGTGGGTGCCAGGTTTCCTATAGACGTGACGTTCATTCAGGCCAAAGAGTTCAATCTTGGTTTCATCAGACCAGAGAATCTTGTTTCTCATGGTCTGAGAGTCTTTTAGGTGCCTTTTGGCAAACTCCAAGCGGGCTGTCTTGTTCCTTTTACTGAGAAGTGGCCACTACCATAAAGGCCTGATTGGTGGAGTACTGCAGAGATGGTTGTCTTTCTGGAAGATTCTCCCATCTCCAGAGAGGAACTCTGTTCTTGGTCACATCCCTGACCAAGGCTCTTCTCCCCCAATTGTCTTGGTGGTTCCAAACTTCTTCCATTTAAGAATGAAGGCCACTGTGTTCTTGGGGACCTTCAATGCTGTTTTTGGTACCCTTCCCCAGATCTGTGCCTCAACATAATCCTGTCCCGCCAAGCCGCACTGCTTCTTGACACACTGCTCGCTTAACCGGGAAGCCAGCCACTCCAATGTGTTGGAGGAAACACCGTACAACTAGCGACCGAAGTCAGTGCATGCGCCCGGGCCGCCACAAGGAGTCGATAGAGCGCGATGGGACAAGGACATTCCAGCTGGCCGAATCCTTCCCCTATCCCGGACGACGATGGGCCAATTGTGCACCGCCTCATGGATCTCCCAGTCGCACACAGCCGGGGATCGAACCGGTTCTGTAGTGCAGATCTGTAGTGACACCTCTAGCACTGTGATCTAGTGCCGTAGACCACTGTGCCACTCGGGAGGCCCAGGGTCTAAATACTTATGTAAATATTTCTGTTTAAAAAAATATATAAAGTTGCAAACATTCTAAAAATCTGTTGCCTCTTTGTCATTATGGGGTATTGTGTGTAGATTGATGAGGAAAACATTAATTGAATTCATTTTAGAATAATGTAATGTAACAAAATGTAGAAAAAGTCAATACTTTCCGAATGCCCTGTCAGCAACCACAGCTAATGAAGTCACTGAAACCCTTAACCTCTTAACAAGGAGTTGCAGTCAGTTTTGATATGGATGGCCAGTAATAAACTGGTCCTGATCATCTCTAAAACTAAGAGCATTGTATTTGATACAAATCATTCCTCTGAGCTCTAGACCTCAGCTGAATCTAGTAATGAATGGTGTGGCTGTTGAACAAGTTGAGGAGACTAAATTACTTGGTGTTGCTTTAGATTGTAAACTGGCATGGATAAATACATATAGATTCAATGGTTGTAAAGATGGGGAGAGGTATGTCTGTAATATAGAGATGCACTTCTTTTTGGACACTACACTCCACAAAGCAAGTCCTGCAGGTTCAATTTTGGTCTTATCTTGATTATTGTCCTGCAATGTGGTCAAGTGCTGGCAGAACTCTGGCAGATGGCTAATATATATCAGATGGCTAATATAAATACTACGCATGTCAGTCTCTCTTGGCTAAGAGTTGAGGAGAGACTGACTGCATCACTTCTTCTTTTTATAAGAAACGTGTTGAAAATTCAAAATGGTTTTCATACTTACGCACAGCTCTGACACACACACTTACGCCACCAGACATGCCACCAAGGGTCTTTTCAAATCAGTCCTCAAATCTATAACAAATTCAAGAAAGCGTAAAGTATTATATATAGCCATCATTGCATGGAGCTCCCTTCCATCTCATATTACTTAAATGAACATATTGTTCAAATGGCTTTCTCAACAGAAAATGAGGTTCCTAATAAAATACCAACACCAATCCTAAAGGACGGCTTTGATTGGTTAATGACCTATAATGTACATTTGTATGTACAAAATGGGTCATATCATTAAAAGTACTCTGGAAATGTGATGTTTGAAGATAATATAAACTAGGCAAAAAAAGAAACTGTCTTTAAAAGATAATTTGTAAAAATCCAAATAACTTCACAGATCTTCATTGTAAAGGGTTTACCCTTCCTGCAGGCTCATCCTGACATGACCCTCCAGCATGACAATGCCACCAGCCATACTGCTCATTCTGTGCGTGATTTCCTGCAAGACAGGAATGTCAGTGTTCTGCCATGGCCAGCTAAGAGCCCGGATCTCAATCCCATTGAGCACGTCTGGGATCTGTTAGATCGGAGGGTGAGGGCTAGGGCCATTCCCCCCCAGAAATGTCTTACAGGTGCCTTACAACTTACAGGTGCCTTGGTGGAAGAGTGGGGTAACATCTCACAGCAAGAACTGCCAAATCTGGTACAGTTCATGAGGAGGAGATGCACTGCAGTACTTAATGCAGCTGGTGCCCACACCAGATACTGACTGTTACTTTTAATTTTGACCCCCTCTTAGAGGAGGCATGTACGCTTCACACATCACAGGGTCTTACAGGAGGCATGTACAGGTCAAAGAAGGGCCTAAAATGGCCTCTTCCATCATGATTTTCTCAAAAATCTTTGTGATACAAATGTTTAAAAAGAAATCTGTCAAACGTCCTTCCCAATTAAGTTTTTATGTGAGAATTGCCAGAGCAATCTGAGATACCAGAAATATTTTCAGCTCCCGCTGGCGTGGAATCGCCCTAATGGGGTAATCATATACCACACACCGCCTGCTGGAAATAAGCACACGCAGACACAGAGAGATGGCTGTTATATCAAGAACCGTCCGTGTTTAAAGGGATGTTTCCTTTGAAGTCATTGGCAGAAGCTATTAACCTCTATGGCATGTGTTATTACTGTTCCCTCTCTTTCCTCTGCCTGTCTCCCTCTCTACCTGTCTCCCTCTCTGCCTGTCTCCCTCTCTACCTGTCTCCCTCTCTACCTGTCTCCTCTCTACCTGTCTCTCTTTCTCTCCACTTCTTCCTCTGCCTGTCTCCCTCTCTGCCTGTCTCCCTCTCTGCCTGTCTCCTCTCTACCTGTCTCCCTCTCTGCCTGTCTCCCTCTCTACCTGTCTCCCTCTCTGCCTGTCTCCCTCTCTGCCTGTCTCCCTCTCTACCTGTCTCTCTTTCTCTCCACTTCTCCTTCTTCATTTCTGTCTATCTCTGTCTAAGTCTCCGTGTCCATCTCCTCCTCTTTCTCTGCCATGTTCAGCTGTAGATGAACAATTAGCATGTTATCCCTGACCTACACAGTATACGTTAAATGTATCTGCGCCCTAACTACAGAGAAAGACAGAGCTGTATGGCTGAATAGGGCTGAGCAATACAGCCTCAAAATTATTTTGTATTTTTTTTTCAAACTTATGAGCGATTCACAAAATATATCACAAAAAAAGACTAAAAACATCTCTAAATAAGCTAACTAAAGGTCAATAGCATCTTGAGAATCAGCTGTACAACAATGCACTGTGCATGCAGAAGGTTGCGATTCCATTGAATTGGGGATAGTTTAACCAGGGTGGTTAGAGCGTTGGACTAGTAACCGGAAGGTTGCAAGTTCAAATCTCCGAGCTGACAAGGTACAAATCTGTCGTTCTGCCCCTGAACAGGCAGTTAACCCACTGTTCCTAGACCATCATTGTAAATAAGATTTGTTCTTAACTGACTTGCCTTAAATAAAGGTTAAAAAATAAATAATAATACACATTTTAAAAAATCAAACAGGTAGCAGTAATCTAACAAATTCAGGGCTTGTGAAGGTAAATATATGTCTTCCATAACCATAATTGTATTATTTCATCGAAATAGTTTTACCTGCTTTTTTGCAATAATCACTGATCTGGGTTTGAAGTATATGAAAATGACCATTTTGTTCCAAATGTCACCAGAACCATGCACAATGCACATCCACTGATAATGACTAACTGATAGAAAATGAACACCGGTCTCATCAACAATCTCTCAAGTGCTACTACCACGTGCTAGTGAGTTGCCAGCTCATCTTTCTATTTCTATATAAGTTTAGCCAACTTGGTGGAGGAGGGTCTTGGTTTATGTGTGTGTAAACCAGAGAAAGAGGCAAAGTGAGAGGTGTTACTCTCACTAAAATCTGTCCAAAATCAGCCAAATATGTTTTTTATGGGCTTACCTTGTACCTAAGCTTACTTTGTACCTAACGACTCCCATTGTTAGGGAGGAGACGTGCACCTCATCATTATATACAGATCTCTGGTGTAAATTGAAAGGTGCACACAGCATAGTAGGAGCGAAGGAGACCAGAAAAACTACATGAGAACAAGTGGAAGGACATAAATATACAAAATCAAAATAAAAGAGTCTTGTGATATAGGCATTTGGAATATTGAGCAAAAACATAGATTATAATGCATTCTATATATGGCTGACTACAGACAGGGTTCGCCCAACATCAGTGCCCGACCTCACTAATGCTCTTGTGTCTGAGCGATATATATATCGATATATCCCCACAGCAATGTTGCAACATCTAGTGGAAAGCCTTCTCAGAAGAGTGGAGGCTGTTATAGCAGCAAAGTGGGGACCAACTCCATATTGATGCCCACGATTTTGGAATGAGATGTTTGACGACCAGGTGTCCACATACTTTTGGTCATGTAGTGTACGGGAGAGGAGAGAATCAGATTCATAATGTGCACTGCAGCTAGGGTTGCAAAGGGTCGGAAACTTTCTGGAAAATTTACGGAATTATTCCTTGGGAGTTAAGCCTTGGAATTTGGTTAATTTAGCTTAAATTCATTTTAAAATGTTAGCTTATAACATTGAACCTTTTTTGTGGGATACACATAAGGCAATTCTAGGTCTTGTGGCATATTTTGGTTAAACTATCCCCAATTCAATGGAATTGCAACCTTCTGCATGCACAGTGCATTTGTGTACAGCTGATTCTCAAGATGCTATTGAGCCCATATTACTACACTGTCTGAACCAAGGACTACATGCTTTCTGGTTTTGATTACTATACTGGGTGGGGTGAATATATTTTATATGACATACATGATTTTTTGTTAACTAGTAAATATAATCCTACATCAAAATGTGTTTAAATCATTTCTAACCTATTTCTGCTAGTTAGTTTTTGCTACCATGTGGGTTTTAGCTTGCTTGAGCCTTGCTAACTGGGGGGTGTTATTTCACCTTTTCCATGCATGTTTCATTTTAAAACATTCATCTTACAAAGGAGTTGTTTAATCTAACTGCTTAACTATTTATCTGTACATGGAATTGTATTTGTTTTTTTTTACTCCTTTTTTCTAATCTTTACAGGAAAATGCCACGGGCACTATCTGATGTGTGGAGGCATTTCACTGCAGCTAATGTAGAAGGAAAAGCTGTGTACATTTGCAAATACTGTGCCAAATCACACGTGAAGAATGCACAAAGATGCATTCAGCGCTCACAACAAGCAACCTCTGACAAAAGTCCCTCTACTTCTATTCGAGTTGAAAATAATGAATTAAACACATTATCGATAGCAACTGGTTCACCTCTGATGCTCACAGGCAATGTGTATTGGAAGAGATTTCTGAATGTTCTTTGACCAGCATACATCCCTCCAACCAGACATGCTTTATCTACTCATTTGCTGGATGCAGAGTTCAACAGAGTTCAAATGAAGGTCAAGCAAATCATAGAGAAAGCAGACTATTGCAATCATCTCTGATGGGTGGTTGAATGTTTGTGGGAAATTATAATTAACTATATAATCTCCACCCCTCAACCAGTATTCTACAAGAGCACAGACACAAGGGACAACAGACACACCAGTCTCTACATTGCAGATGAGCTGAAAGCAGTCATCAATGACCTTGGACCACAGAAAGTATTTTCACTGGTGACAGACAATGCTGCGAACATGAAGGCTGCTTGGTATAAGGTGGAGGTGTCCTACCCTACTGCTCATGCGTTGAATCTGCTCCTCAAGGACATCATGGCACTGTAAACAATGGACACATTCTACAAGAGAGCCAAGGAAATGGTTAGGTATGTGAAGGGTCATCAAGTTATAGCAGCAAGCTACCTCACAAAGCGAAGTTGTAAACTTGTTCTCAACTAGCCTACCTGGTTAAATAAAGGTGAAATAAAAATAAATAAAAAGTGAGAAGAATAAGAGCACCACATTGAAGCTGCCCAGCAACACCTGTTGGGGTGGTGTTGTCATCATGTTTGACAGTCTCCTGGAGGGGAAGGAGTCTCTCCAAGAAATGGCCATATCACAGTCTGCCGATATGGACAGCCCCATAGAGGATCCTCCTGGATGATGTATTTTGAGTGGTAAGCAGTCTGAAACTCCTGAAACCTATAGCAGTAGTCATTGCACAGAGGGAGACAATGCCATCCTGTCTGATGTTCAGACTCTGCTTGCAGATGTAAGAGAAGAAATCTGTACTGCCCTGCCCACTTCACTGTTGCTCCAAGCAGAGGAAACTGCAGTTCTGAAATACATCAAGAAGCGTGAAGACATCTGCCTGAAGCCCATACACGCCACAGACTTACATATATAAGTATGCTGGCAAGAGCATCCTGTCTGGTGCAGAAATCAACAAGGCCTATGGTGTCATCACTACCGTGTCTCGCCACCTTGACCTGGATGAGGGCAAAGTTCTTGGCAGTCTGGCGAAGTACACTTCCAAGCAAGGGCTTTGGGATGGAAATGCAATATAGAAGTTGTGCCAACATATCTCATCAGCCACCTGGTGGAAGGGACTTTGTGGATCTGAGGCTCTTTCCCTGTTGCCTCCATCATCCTCCAAATCCCACCAACATAAGCCGCTTCAGAGTGCAACTGGTCCTTGTTTGGGAACACACACACCAAAGCACGCAACAGGCTGAACAATACAAGGGTTTAAAAATTGGTGGCCATCTGGGGAAATTTTAGGCTTTTTGAGCCTGACAATGAGCCATCCTCAACAAGGTTGGAAAGTGACAGTGAAGATGAGGCCTCAGAGTCTGATGTTCAAGAGGTGGACATTGAGGAGGTCCAGGGAGAAGACATGGAAGCCTGAGAGTCTGATGTTCAAGACGTGGACATTGAGGAGGTCCAGGGAGAAGACATGGAAGCCTGAGAGGCTGATGTTCAAGACGTGGACATTGAGGAGGTCCAGGGAGAAGACATGGAAGCCTGAGAGGAAGACAACCAAAGCTTAGTCTAGAAACGATCATTTTACAGATTTTGGGAGATGCGATGGATCATTGGGGATCATTCAATATTCCCTTTCTTTTGTTGTTCAGTGAAATCATCCCATGTGAAGAGTCAACTCATTTAATTCAATTTCAATTTGTAACTAAATGTATTTTATTTTATTTCTATTGGAAGGATTTAATCATTTGCAATTATGTCTTCTTCTGATAAGGTAAAAGGTTTGTGTTTCTGTCTCCATATGATATGGTAAATATATCCAACGCAAAAAACATCTACATTTAAATGATATTAATATTAATTTGCATCTATTTCTGTTAATTCCCATATATTCCCGTTAATTCCCACTGAGAGTCCACTTCTGAATATTCCCCCAAATGTGCAACCCTAACTGCAGCACTGTTTCATGGTCCTCTCCTCTGAAGCAGAACAGGCAGGAGAAGTCATGCCTTTTAGTTTCAGGTTCTAGATGGAGGCAAAGAGGTGTTTTGTCCTGTAGATTTGTACTCTATCCGTAGCCCCATTAATCCTCTCTCTTTCCCCCAGGGAGCCTATGATTTTTCCATTTCATCCCATCTCTCTTTCTCCTCTTCTAATCTCTTCTTGCTCTTTCATAAGGGAGTCAGTGGTAGGGTATATGAAGGGTGCAGTACTGCAACAGGCTGATATTGTGTTTCATGAACAGTTTTTACAGCTCTGTAGGGTCTGTTGGAAGAAGATGTAGGACATATTCTGTCCTCCTTTTGACTTTTCTCTGAATCATATTTGTCTCTAGTTGGAAGGGGTGTGTGTTGCTCATCTATAACATACAACACTCTTCTGGCTCTCACACCCTGCTCTGCCCTGTTCTGTTCTGACCTACTCTGCCCTGCGCTGCCCTGCTTCAGCAGTGCTGTTGTTGTCGAGGAACGCAAAGTGGGTCTCACACATTTCATCTCTATGTTCAGAGCATGAGATCAGCATTACAAACCAATTAGGATTAGCAAACTACTGCCACATAGTCGGTTCCCAGGAGTCCCATCAGATAGTGTGGCTCAATATGAAAAGGATATACGCTGAGTGTACAAAACATTAGGAACACCTTCCTAATATTGAGATGCACCCCCTTTTGCCCTCCGAACCCCCTCTTTGTTGGGGGAATAGACTCTACAAGGTGTCAAAAGCGTTCCAAGGGATGCTGGCCCATGTCGACTCCAATACCTCCCATAGTTGTGTCATGTTGGCTGGATGTCGTACACACAGAAAACTGTTAAGAGTGAAAAACTCAGCAGCGTTGCAGTTCTTGACACACTCAAATCGGTATGTCTGGCACCTACTAACATAAATCTTTTGTCTTGCCCATTCACCCTCTGAATGGCACACATACAGTTGAAGTCAGAAGTGTACATACACTTAGGTTGGAGTCATTGAAACTCATTTTTCAACCACTCCACATATTTCTTGTTAACAAACTATAGTTTTGGCAAGTCGGTTAGGACATCTACTTGCATGACACAAGTAATTTTTCCAACAAATGTTTACATACAGATTATTTCACTTATAATTTACTGTATCACAATTCCAGTGGGTCAGAAGTTTACATACACTTAAGTTGACTGTGCCTCTAAACAGCTTGGAAAATTCCAGAAAATTATGTCATGGCTTTAGAAGCTTCTGATGGGCTAATTGACATCATTTGAGTTAATTGGAGGTGTACATGTGGATGTATTTCAAGGGGGGGGGGCGTAAACTTCCAACTTCAACTGTACACAATCCATGTCTCAATTGTCTCAAGGCTTAAAAATCCTTCTTTAACCTGTCTCTTCCTCTTCATCTACCTTCATCTACACTGATTGAACAGGTGACATCAATAAGGGATCATAGCTTTCACCTGGATTCACCTGGTCAGGGTATGTCATGGAAAGAACAGCTGTTCCTAATGTTTTGTACACTCAGTGTATAATGTTGCTATTGTTAGTGTCATCGTGATTAATTTGATATATTGCCCAGCCCAGGGTTGTTTGATCTCCTCCTCCCTGGAAGCAGACAGAGCCCATCAGGCTGTCATATCTCAGACCTATTTGTTCTCTGCTGAACACTGTGCAGGATACTTCTCCTTGTCAACAAACGAGTGCTAACTTAACAAGGCCTCTCCACGTTATGATATCTTAGCAGATAGATAGCGCCTCATTAGCTGCTCTCATGCCTTTTCCTGGAAATGCTCCGGTCTGGTTGACAGACAGACAGGCAGTGATCACTAGCAGCAGTCTGATGGCTTCAGTCAATAGGATCGATGCTGCAGCACTGGACAAATGAGTAGGCCTGTCTAAATGGTCTCATTTGGTGTTATTTTTAGTTTGGCTCAAGGTTAGGCTGCTTTGTGCTGTTGTTGTTGTGGTGGTGGTGCTGTGTAGAGAATTCAGTGGGCTACTGGTATATGTGTGTTATATGCTCAATGTGAGAGAGGAGTGGAGAAAGGGAAAGGGGGATAACTAGTCAGTTGTCCAACTGAATATGTTCAACTGAAATGTATCTTCCGCATTTAACCCAACCCCTCTGAATCAGAGAGGTGCGGGGGGCTGCCTTAATTGACATCCACATCTCCAGCGCCCGGGGAACAGTGGGTTACCTGTCTTGCTCAGTGGCAGAACAACAGAGTTTTACCTTGTCAGCTCGGGGATTCGATCTAGCAAGAGGAGAAGAGAGGAGAGGAGGGGAGAGGAGTGGGGAAAAGAGGAGAGGAGGAGGAGGATAGAGGAGAGGAGTGGAGAGGAGAGAAGGGAAGAGGAGGATAGATGAGAGGAAGAGGAGGGTAGAGAAGCGAAAGTAAGAGGAAGATAAAGGAGAGGAGAAGGATAGAGGAGAGGAGAGGGGGAGAGGAGGGGAGGGGAGAGGAGAGGAGGATAGATTAGAGGAGGGGAGAGAAGAGGATAGAGGAGAGAAGGAGAGAGGAGGCTAGAGGAGAGGAGGATAGAGGAGAGGAGTGGAGGATAAAGGAGAGGAGAGGAGTGGATAGAGGAGAGGAGGAAAGTAGAGGATGATAGAGGAGAGGAGTGGAGGGGAAAGGAAAGGAGGATAGAGGAGAGGAGACGAGGATAGAGGAGAGGAGTGGAGGATAGAGGAGTGGATCGAGGAGAGGAGGATAGAGGAGAGGAGTGGAGGGGAGAGGAAAGGAGGATAGAGGAGAGGAGATGAGGATAGAGGAGGAAAGAGGAGTGGAGAGAAGGATAGAGGAGAGGAGGATAGAGGAGAGAAGAGGAGAGGAAGATAGAGGAGGATAGAGGAGAGAAGGGGAGAGAAGGATAGCAGGGGAGATGAGTGGAGAGAGGAGGATAGAGGAGGGGAGAGGAGTGGAGAAAAGAGGAGAGGAGGATAGAGGAGAGGACTGAGAGGAGGTGGAAAGAGAAGAGGAGAGGAGGATAGAGGAGAGGAGGACAGAGGAGAGTAGGATATAGAAGAGGAGGATAGAGGAGAGGAGAGGAGGACAGAGGAGAGGAGGACAGAGGAGAGTAGGATATAGAAGAGGAGGATAGAGGAGAGGAGAGGAGGATAGAAGGGGGTAGATGAGAGGAGAGGAGGATAGGGGGAGAGGAGAGAGGAAAGGAGGATAGAGGAGGAGGGGAGAGGAGAGGAGAGAAGAGAAGAGGAGAGGAGGATAGAGGAGAGGAGGATATAGAAGAGGATGACAGAGGAGAGGAGGATAGAGGGGGGGTAGAGGAGATGAGAGGAGAGGAGGATAGAGGGGGTAGAGGAGAGGAGGATAGAGGGGGGGTAGAGGAGAGGAGAGGAGGATAGAGGGGGGTAGAGGAGAGGAGGATAGAGGGGGGGTAGAGGAGAGGAGAGGAGGATAGAGGGGGGTAGAGGAGAAGAGGATAGAGGAGGAGGGGAGAGGTCATGGAAAGGGCAGGTGTTCCTAATGTCTTGTCCACTCAGTGTTTAACATTGCTGTTATCCGTGTCATCATGATGTGATAAGGTATTTGATTAAAACTATGACACACTACACTACTCTGCAAACAAATAAAATGTATTTGGTGGAAAGTAAAGGAGAATGAATGCCCAATAGTGTCTGAAACGTTTTGACTCTCAGACCAGACTGTGCAAATCAAATCAAATCAGTAGTTTTGGAATTGTTAGTTAGATTACTTGTTGGTTATCACTGCATTGTCGGAACTAGAAGCACAAGCATTTCGCTACACTCGCATTAACATATGCTAACCATGTGTATGTGACAAATAAAATTTGATTCCAGACTGTGCAAATGATATGAGTATGTACTTGGCATGATGACCATGGCAATATCACAACACCATATTCACACGAGCATCTTGGGAGCCGTAAAATAATACTGGAGCTGATCCACAGGCTTACCAAATAACAATAGCCTTAGTATAGTAGGCAATATGCTAACGTGTCTAATCTCTGTAGTATTAGAGTTTATGATGTAGCTTTAGATTCATCGTCCATTACCAGGACCAGGGGATGTGTGTGTTAAAGTGATGAATAGTGCTCAGGTGATAAAAATATACATGGCTGTAACAGATAATGTGTCAAACAACCATGAATAAAACAAGAGGACACCTAGACCTAGAGCCCAGGCAGAGACCCTCCTCAGAGACAAGCTGGGAACGAAGAACCATGAATAAAACAAGAGGACACCTCAGAGCCCAGGCAAGACCCTCCTCAGAGACAAGCTGGGAACGAAGAACCATGAATAAAACACCTAGAGAGACACCTAGACCTAGAGAACCATGAATAAAACAAGAGGACACCAGAGACCCTCCTCCTCAGAGACAAGCTGGGAACGAAGAACCATGAATAAAACAAGAGGACACCTAGACCTAGAGCCCAGGCAGAGACCCTCCTCAGAGACAAGCTGGGAACGAAGAACCATGAATAAAACAAGAGGACACCTAGACCTAGAGCCCAGGCAGAGACCCTCCTCAGAGACAAGCTGGGAACGAAGAACCATGAATAAAACAAGAGGACACCTAGACCTAGAGCCCAGGCAGAGACCCTCCTCAGAGACAAGCTGGGAACGAAGAACCATGAATAAAACAAGAGGACACCTAGACCTAGAGCCCAGGCAGAGACCCTCCTCAGAGACAAGCTGGGAACGAAGAACCATGAATAAAACAAGAGGACACCTAGACCTAGAGCCCAGGCAGAGACCCTCCTCAGAGACAAGCTGGGAACGAAGAACCATGAATAAAACAAGAGGACACCTAGACCTAGAGCCCAGGCAGAGACCCTCCTCAGAGACAAGCTGGGAACGAAGAACCATGAATAAAACAAGAGGACACCTAGACCTAGAGCCCAGGCAGAGACCCTCCTCAGAGACAAGCTGGGAACGAAGAACCATGAATAAAACAAGAGGACACCTAGACCTAGAGCCCAGGCAGAGACCCTCCTCAGAGACAAGCTGGGAACGAAGAACCATGAATAAAACAAGAGAGGACGAAGAACCATGAATAAAACAAGAGACCTAGAGAGCCCAGGCAGAGACCCTCCTCAGAGACAAGCTGGGAACGAAGAACCATGAATAAAACAAGAGGACACCTAGACCTAGAGCCCAGGCAGAGACCCTCCTCAGAGACAAGCTGGGAACGAAGACTCTAGCTGTGTTCCAATACTAACACATTGTATACTACACACTTAATGAGTATATCATTTACTATTAGTTCATTTTAGTATACTGTAACCAAATGGTATCCTTTCAGTTGAGCGTACTTGCGCTACGCCTGTCTACTGGAAGTTGATGCTATTGCTAGCTACTTCCAGACTACTTCCAGACACAAATGAGAGCCACAAACACCTCACTCTGACCATTTTACTCGCCCTAGTAGAGCTGGTTAGGCTGTTTTCATGTTATCCAGAGCGTTGGTGACTGTAACTGTGCTGCTCGCAACAATGTAATTACGCTTTTGCACTCTGGCACACTCAGACGAGAGTGAAATAGGAGTAGATAGCCAGAGGGAATTAACGAATGCACCCAAATTAATAATGTCCATTGAGAGGGCACAACGACTATACCAATTAGCTTAGCTAAGAATGACATGAATAATGTAGTCAATAAACATTGGGTAGTTAATTAGATAGCATATAGTTAAAATACTGGCAAGTTCGATGTATTAGTAGCCAACTAACAGTTACTCAGTTAACTAGCTAAAATACTGGTATGTACTGCTGTAATGATATGCTATGCGGTTCGTAAGGATAGTGTAGCTAACAAATTGTTAGCCAACATAATGTGTAACGTCACTTTATTTGAAAATTCATAGCTTTATTACATAGCTCAACATTTTCTTTACATTTGTCATAATTAGTTAAAGCAATTAATTTGTATCTGCTCTCGTCGGACTTTGGCTGCATATTTTCCACCATTTTCTTCAAATCTGAATTTGTATTTTGGCGAATGTAGTACGACATCTGGGAATTTTTGGCATGCTAACTATATCCATATATCCATCCATACTACTAGGAAGTGAGGGTATTCCTAAGCATACTACATACTGAATTTACATCACAAATAGTACAGTTAGTGCAGTTAGTATGAGTATTTGAAACACAGCTACTGTGTTCTGGTGTTCTAGTTTTCTATTCCTGTTTGGTTGTCTATAGTACTGTATACTACTAGGTGATATTGTGTTCTAGATTGTAATGGATTAGTTCCACAGTAATGGAACCTACCATTAGTGAGAGCTGAGGTTGAGAACCCTGGTAGCTGTCTGTTCTTAAAGGTGCAATATACGGAAATCGCTCCACCCTTTTCTGGTTGCTAAAACTCTAATAGATTGCCAAATTTCAGTGTACAGTGTAAGGGATTTCCTCCTCTTCTTCCGAAGAGGAGAGGCGAGAAGGCTCAGAGGACCAATATGCGGCGTGGTAAGTGTCCATGGTTCTTTTAATACGAAAATGTACACATGAACAACTGAATACAAAAACAATAAACGTGGAATGAACGAAACCCAAAACAGTACCGTGTGGTGGAAAAACACAGACACGGAAACAAACACCCACAAACACACAGTGAAACCCAGGCTACCTAAGTATGATTCTCAATCAGAGACAACTAATGACACCTGCCTCTGATTGAGAACCATACTAGGCCGAAACATAGAAATCTCCAAATCATAGAAAAACAAACATAGACTGCCCACCCCAACTCACGCCCTGACCATACTAAATAAATACAAAACAAAGGAAATAAAGGTCAGAACGTGACATACAGTGTATGTGACAAAACAAGCAATGTGTGAAGAATCATTGTATCATCTAAACCGCTGTGAAATATACTTTCAATAATCAAAAATATTGTATTTTCAGCTGTTTGAGCTTCTGTACAAAATCGAAAATAGAAGACGCAAAAATGAAACAAAAGAACGGGACGCATAGAAATAGCACACATAGAACATATCTACCTATTCTTAAACTTGCTTTCGATTAGAATGACAGATCTATAACTCACATTTCTATGTGACTTTGGTCAGGTCACCCAAAAAGTTACAAATAGCAGCTTTAATGGGCCGTTATGATGTGTACAGTAAATGCAGAAGAATAGAAAGAGACAAGCCTCAGTGGCTGAGCAGTGATGGTGAGAGGGAGAGATATGCACTTTAGAGCAAGGGAGGCAGGCAGGTGGGAGTATTACCAAGCACTTCCAATAAAGCCCTTTTACTGGCTACCTTATTGGCCCTCGTATTGCTTGGCTGGATCCAACATCCATGCAGGGGAATTTACTTTTGATTTTTTTTAAACAGAGGCGCTCTATTGATTTTTAAAATTTATTCTGAAATGCACGTTCATTTTCCTCTCCAAAATAAAACTAGTTGTTAACTACTTGGTGACGGGGCAGTATTGAGTAGCTTGGATGAATAAGGTGCCCAGAGTAAACTGCCTGCTATATATATATATATACAGTATATATGCATATTATTAGTAGTATTGGTTAGAAAACACTCTGACATTTCTAAAACTGTTTGAATAACGTCTGTGAGTATAACAGAACAGAAAACAGAAAAATCCAATCAGGTAGTAGGAAATCTGAGGCTTGTAGTTTTGTAACTCAGCCCCTATTGTAGGTACAAGTGGGATATTGTTTATGTTGCACTTCCTCAGGCTTCCACTAGATGTCAGCAGTCTTTAGAATGTTGTTTCAGGCTTCTACTGTGAAGTGGGACCGAGTGAGAGAGGAATGAGTCAGGTGTCTGGCAGATTGCCACAGGCTCTGAGGCGCGGTCACGAGAGAGTTAGCTCTCGTTCCATTGCATTTCTACAGACATAGGAATTCTCCGGTTGGAACATTATTGAAGATTTATGATAAAAACATCCTAAAGATACATTCTATACTTAGTTTGACAAGTTTCTACGGGCTGTAAAAGAACTTTTTGAACTTTTTGTCCGACGTTTGGCTGGGCCTGAAAGCGCTTTTGGATTTGTTTACCAAACGCCCTAACAAAAGAAGCTATTTGGACATAAATGATGGACATTATCGAACAAAACAAACATTTATTGTGGAACTGCGATTCCTGGGAGTGCATTCTGATGAAGATCATCAAAGGTAAGTGAATATTTATAATGCTATTTTTGATTAATGTTGACTGCGCAACATGGCAGATATATCTTTTCGCTGGTTTGGGCTCTGAATGCAGTACTCAGATTATGCTTTTTCCGTAAAGTTTTTTTGAAATCTGACACAGTGGTTGCATTAAGGAGAAGTGTATCTAAAGTTCCATGTATAACACTTGAATTGTCATCAACATTTATAATGAGTATTTCTGTCATTTCATGTGGCTCTCTGCACAATCACCGCATGTTTTAGAACTACCGAACGTAATGCGCCAATGTAAAATGAGATTTTTTTTATATAAATATGCACTTTATCGAACAAAATAAGGTTAGTGATTCATTTTATCTCTATTTGTGCTTTTTGTGGCTCCTCCCTTTGGCTGGAAAAATGGCTGTGTTTTCCTGTGAGTTGGTGGCGACCTAACATAATCATTTGTGGTGCTTTCGCTGTAAAGCATTTTTGAAATCAGACACTGTGGCTGGATTAACGAGAATTCTTTCTTTAAAATGGTGTAAAATACTTGTATGCTTGAGGAATTTTAATTATGAGATTTTTGTTGTTTTGAATTTGGCGCCCTGCACTTTCACTGGCTGTTGGCGAGGAGAACGTCCCACATATCCCAGAGAGGTTTTAACCTGTTTTCTTCTGTCTGTGTAACTGTGTATTATTTCAAAATTAAGTTGAAATGCAGGTAGTAAGAACCAATCTGTCTGTGTAGCGTGTAGCTGTTATTCTCAATGGCATCTCTGTTTTAATGGACATGTTTTGCCACTTAATTACACTCTGGAAACACTTCTGAAATACAGGCATCCCCATGAGGTTTGGCGTCCTAACCCTTACCTCCCATGTGCATCAAAGATAGTCGCTTTTTCTTCTGTTTGTGTATGAAGAGACACACGTTACCGTGTAAACTGGACCCCAGCACCATGCCAGATACAGATTAAACACTTTCTTTCTTTGTGTGCCATTTTGGGGCCTTTCTCCTGCTATTGTGGCTTTCCAGTCGCCTCTTCATTTTCCATGAATTCCAGCCCTGGAAGATTATAAACATTGGCTTTCAGAGGGAAAGACTCAGACCGTAAACCTGGACGTTCTCGTATCTGTTTGCGCAGTGGCTTTGGACGAAGTTTCATGTTTTTAAAAAGACATTTTAAAATCCCCCAACTAGGCGAAATCTGCTTTCTCTCAATATCCTCCTTTCTTCTGGCTATTTATGAGCCCATATAAAATGACATGCTTTTTATGCCCTTGTTTTTTATGTCCTACATTTGTCTGTGCATTTTAAATGCCCTCTGAAGACTCCCTGATATATATATTCTCTTCTCAGAGACGTTTGAACAGTTTCATTTATGCAATTTGAGAAACACGTAAATATAATTTAAGTCTTTCTTTGTCTCATAACCGGCCAAGAAATTAATAGGCTGCATTTGAAGAGAAAAACAGCTATGCAGCTAAATGCTGCAACTCACTTTCATGTCCCATTTCCACTGCCTGGCTGGTGAAAGACATATTCTTTGTATTTCAAGCCCAATGGGCTAATTTCCTCATATTTCCACAGTGTAAGGCCAATCTGTCTTCTTTTCCCCGTACACATGATCTCACTGGTACCCTCTCACACATGATCTCACTGGTACCCTCTCACACATGATCTCACTGGTACCCTCTCACACATGATCTCACTGGTACCCTCTCACACATGATCTCACTGGTACCCTCTCACACATGATCTCACTGGTACCCTCTCACACATGATCTCACTGGTACCCTCTCACACATGATCTCACTGGTACCCTCTCACACATGATCTCACTGGTACCCTCTCACACATGATCTCACTGGTACCCTCTCACACATGATCTCACTGGTACCCTCTCACACATGATCTCACTGGTACCTACACCCCAGTTGGATGTCGCCTGCTTCACTTTTCCCCTCGGTCCAGCGAAACACAGTCATTTATTAGGTGAGAGTGGACAGTCATTTCATAGATGGGAATGGATCAAAAAGACCTTGCCTTAACACATACAGCAGAAATCCACCATCAGACAGTGAAAGACAGGCCAAGCTTGCGGCTAGGCTGGGGTTTGCAGAGTATAGACTAGAGTAGCGTAGTGTGTAGCCAGTAAAATATATCACTAGCCACTTTAAACAATGCTACCTTATATAATGTTACATACCCTATATTATTCATCTCATATGCATACGTATATACCATATTGTACACCGGCTCCATGGTGTCCTAATCTAAACAGGAAGCCTGTCCAACTCCAGTGCAGCTGGAAGCAAGCGTAGGGTCGTAATCTTTTCTGGCTGCCTAGTGTATAGCTGGAGAGAGAGTGGTTGCATGAACACTTCTCCTGGCAGGATAAGGAGCTGGCAAATTGCCTTGGCTGTTAACACTAATGTACCTCTGACTGTCTGGGGAGATCCAGGCCAGGGCTGCTCTCAACCCCACTCAAGCCTAGGGAGAGAGGCTGTTAGGTTGGCAATGGACAGACACTAGAACTATCATCGATCTGTAATGGTATTGACGTCTGTCCATTCTAATGGGCAGAGAGAGAGGCATTTTCACAGTCATTTTACAGATGGATGGAGAGGGAGAGAACAATGTTCTGATGGAGGAAAGGAGAAAGAGAAGTTAGTTATTCAGTGGAAGAATACTGTCCCAAATAGCACCCTATTCCCCATATAGTGCACTACTTTGGACCAGAGCCCTATTCCCTATATAGTGCACTACTTTGGACCAGAGCCCTATTCCCTATATAGTGCACTACTTTGGACCAGAGCCCTGAGTAGTGCACTACATAAGGAATGGGGTGTCATTTGAACCTGAGATGGACTAGAACAGTACAGTAGTGAGGACCTGAGAGGGACTAGAACAGTACAGTAGTGAGGACCTGAGAGGGACTAGAACAGTACAGTAGTGAGAACCTGAGAGGGACTAGAACAGTACAGTAGTGAGAACCTGAGAGGGACTAGAACAGTACAGTGAGTGAGGACCTGAACAGAGTGAGGACCTGAGAGGGACTAGAACAGTACAGTAGTGAGGACCTGAGAGGGACTAGAACAGTACAGTAGTGAGGACCTGAGAGGGACTAGAACAGTACAGTAGTGAGGACCTGAGAGGGACTAGAATAGTACAGTAATGAGAACCTGAAAGGGACTAGAACAGTACAGTAATGAGAACCTGAGAGGGACTAGAACAGTACAGTAGTGAGAACCTGAGAGGGACTAGAACAGTACAGTAGTGAGAACCTGAGAGGGACTAGAACAGTACAGTAGTGAGAACCTGAGAGGGACTAGAACAGTACAGTAGTGAGGACCTGAGAGGGACTAGAACAGTACAGTAGTGAGAACCTGAAAGGACTAGAACAGTACAGTAGTGAGAACCTGAGAGGGACTAGAACAGTACAGTAGTGAGGACCTGAGGGACTAGAACAGTACAGTAGTGAGAACCTGAGAGGGACTAGAACAGTACAGTAGTGAGGACCTGAGAGGGACTAGAACAGTACAGTAGTGAGGACCTGAGAGGGACTAGAACAGTACAGTAGTGAGGACCTGAGAGGGACTAGAACAGTACAGTAGTGAGGACCTGAGAGGGACTAGAATAGTACAGTAATGAGAACCTGAAAGGGACTAGAACAGTACAGTAATGAGAACCTGAGAGGGACTAGAACAGTACAGTAGTGAGAACCTGAGAGGGACTAGAACAGTACAGTAGTGAGAACCTGAGAGGGACTAGAACAGTACAGTAGTGAGAACCTGAGAGGGACTAGAACAGTACAGTAGTGAGAACCTGAGAGGGACTAGAACAGTACAGTAGTGAGGACCTGAGAGGGACTAGAACAGTACAGTAATGAGAACCTGAAAAGGACTAGAACAGTACAGTAGTGAGAACCTGAGAGGGACTAGAACAGTACAGTAGTGAGGACCTGAGAGGGACTAGAACAGTACAGTAGTGAGAACCTGAGAGGGACTAGAACAGTACAGTAGTGAGAACCTGAGAGGGACTAGAACAGTACAGTAATGATAACCTGAGAGGGACTAGAACAGTACAGTAGTGAGGACCTGAGAGGGACTAGAACAGTACAATAGTGAGGACCTGAGAGGGACTAGAACAGTACAGTAGTGAGAACCTGAGAGGGACTAGAACAGTACAGTAATGATAACCTGAGAGGGACTAGAACAGTACAGTAGTGAGAACCTGAGAGGGACTAGAACAGTACAGTAATGATAACCTGAGAGGGACTAGAACAGTACAGTAATGATAACCTGAGAGGGACTAGAACAGTACAGTAGTGAGAACCTGAGAGGGACTAGAACAGTACAGTAATGATAACCTGAGAGGGACTAGAACAGTACAGTAGTGAGAACCTGAGAGGGACTAGAACAGTACAGTAGTGAGAACCTGAGAGGGACTAGAACAGGCTTTAATCCTGGGTTTGACTTGTTTCCTACCCCCACCTGGGATAACCCCCATTCTCAATGCTCCCATTGTGTTGACATTTTAGCTTGCTGGAGAAGGCGGTGTAGGACTTGGCAGAGAGTAGGCGTTGTGTGCGAGTGCGTGTGTGTGTGTGTGTATGTAGTGGGTTATCTGAGAGCGTAAGCCAGGTTAGTGAATCGGGGGTACAGGGTGCCAACTGTCAGGGCTTGCAAGGAGAAAAGAGTCTCTGTGGTACAGTAGAATGAAGGATAGAGCTGAATCAGCGCTCCACTGACTCACACCTCAAGGACAAACACAGAACCAACACTGCTCTTCACAAGCAGATCATTCAGTTCAGTCACCACTTCTCCTAAATAAATGCCTCCGCTTATTAAAGTGAGAAATGTCTCCCTTGGCTGACTGTTTCCTCTGCTGCACCGAAACCTACAATATTGTGACACAGTTAACAGTTCATACAGTCAACTGGTTCCAATTCACATAATTCATTTCAATCACACTTTTCATAGTCAATTCCGTTTCTACACACACTGAAATGTTAGCACAAATTACAATTGTGTATAATGGCATCAGCACTGGCACTTGGTTTTTAAAAGGTCAGTTGGAATATGAAAGGCAATGAGGGAATAGCATGTAATGTTGATACATGCCGATGTCAGTTCTTTGTACACTAGTGGAAACATTGAGCTATTCTTTGAAACTGGTATTCAGGTAAGTGAACACACAACCTCAGACGGTTGAACTTGGTTGGGATTCTCCTGTGCCAGGAGTTTACCCCCATCTGCTTGCTTTCATGCCCTCAAGTTTAACACTTCCTCTTGCATCCCTCACCTCCTGTACCCGTTCAGCAAGAGACAGACAGAGACAGCCACAGGATGGAAGAATTAATGCCTCAGCAAATAAGGCCTAGGCAGTTGTGTTGACACAGGTGCTGTGATGTTTCTCCTCTCCCTCTGGCCCTCAGCCTGCCTTGTCCATTTGCCGCCTGCCCTTTCAAAGCAGAGCTTATATCTCCAAGTTCTCCTGGCTTTAATCATGTCATCATCAAAACATTTAGTTTGAGTCTATAGAACTGTGACGAGAGGAAGTGAGGGTATTCCTAAAGGTATTCCGGAATGTTGTGTGTGATCCGAATAGGAACCCACAGAAACATGGGAGGGAGCATGTGCTTGCTTCCACAGACACACTGCCATAGTAACAGGGCGTTTATTACTGGGTGTTTACTGAGGCAGCACAGGTTAAGCACACTGGCCCACTGTCCCATCTTGGACAGATGAACAGACCACCACTACATACTCTCTCACACACTATGCCAGCTCTACAGATCACGGCTCGGAGCCAAAAATGGTGTTTCTTTGATGCTTCTGAAATCCCATTCCTTTTTGTGTGCACTATGCATAGCCTATAGCTTGTTTATATGTATGTTTTCAGGAGACTCCTTTATACAGTCCCTTCAGAAAATATTCACATCCCTTGACTTTTCCCATATTTTGATGTGTTACAGCCTGAATTTAAAATGGATTAAATCCAACACAACACATCTCTGAGTACCACTTCATATTTTCAAGCAGGATGGTGGCTGCATCATGTTATGGGTATGCTTGTTATTGGCAAGGACTATAGAGTTTTTTAGGATAAAACTAAATGAAATAGAGCTAAGCACAGGCAAAATCGTAGAGGAAAACCTGGTTCAGTCTGCTTTTCCATTCAACAGGAAAATAACCTAAGCCACAAGGCCAAATCTACACTGGAGTTGCTTACAAAGATGACATTGAATGTTAGCCAAGATACAGTTTTGACTTAAATCGACTTGAACATCTATGGCAAGACTAGAAAATGGCTGTCTAGCAATGATCAACAACCAACTTGACAGAGTTTGAAGAATTTTAAAAACAGTAATGTGAAAATATTCTACAATCCAGATGTGCAAAGCTCAGAAAGACTATTCTAACATGTATTGACCCGGGGGTGTGAATACTTCTGTAAATTAGATATTTCTGTATTTCTTTTTCAATATATTTGCAATATATGTGTGTATTCAGAGGACCTGTTTATATGTGTGTATTCAGAGGACCTGTTTATATGTTTATATGTGTATTCAGAGGACCTGTTTATATGTGTATTCAGAGGACCTGTTTATATGTGTGTATTCAGAGGACCTGTTTATATGTGTATTCAGAGGACCTGTTTATATGTGTATTCAGAGGACCTGTTTATATGTGTATTCAGAGGACCTGTCTATATGTGTGTATTCAGAGGACCTGTTTATATGTGTGTATTCAGAGGACCTGTTTATATGTGTGTATTCAGAGGACTTGTTTATACAGTATGTGTGTCTATCTGTCTGTTCAGATGACTTGATTATACAGTTCATTAGGAGACTTTTTCCACATTTTGTTACATTACAGCCTTAATCTAAAATGGATTCAATACATATTTTTCCTCCTCAATCTAAACACAATACCCTGTAATGACAAAGAGAAACAGGTTTTTAGAAAATATTCCAAATGGATTAAAAATAAAAACAAGAAATAACTTATTTACGTAAGTATTCAGACCCTTTGCTATGAAACTCAAATTGAGTTCAGGTGCATTTTGTTTCCATTGATCATCCTTGAGATGTTTCTACAACTTGATTGGAGTCCACCCGTAGTAATTCAATTGCTTGGATATGATGTTGAAAGGCTCGCACCTGTCTATATATTGTAAGGTCTCACAGTTGACAGTGCATGTCAGAGCAAAAACCAAGCCATGAGGTCGAAGGAATTGTCCGTAGAGCTCCGGGACAGGATTGTGTCGAGGCACAGATCTGGGGAAGGGTACCAAAACATTTCTGCAGCATTGAAGGTCCCGAAGAACACAGTGGCCTCCATCATTCTTAAATGGAAGAAGTTTGGAACCACCAAGACTCATCCTAAAACTGGCCGACCAGCCAAACTGAGCAATTGGCTGAGAAGGGCCTTGGTCAGGAGGTGACCAAGAACCCAATGGGAGCTCTGACAGAGCTCCAGAGGTCCTCTGTGGAGATGGGAGGACCTTCCAGTAGGAGAACCATCTCTGCAGCACTCCACCAATCAGGCCTTTATAGTAGAGTGGCCAGACAGAAGCCACTGCTTAGTAAAAGGCACATGACAGCCTGCCTGGAGTTTGCCAAAAGGCATAAAAAGGACTCTCAGACCATGAGAAACAAGATTCTCTGGTCTGATGAAACCAAGATGGAACTCTTTGGCCTGAATGCCAAGCGTCACGTCTGGAGTAAATCTTGCACCATCCCTACGGGAAGCATGGTGGTGGCAGCATCATGCTGTGGGGACTGAGAGGCTAGTCAGGATTGAAGGAAAGATGAACAGAGCAAAGTATGTAGAGATCCTTGATGAAAACCTGCTCCAGAGCACTCAGACCTCAGACTGGGGCAAATGTCCACTTCCAACAGGGCAATGACTGTAAGCACACAGCCAAGACGACGCAGGAGTGGCTTTCTGGACAAGCGTCTAAACGTCCTTGAGTGGCCCAGCCAGTGACATAACCTGAACCCGATCAAACATCTCTGGAGAGACCTGAAAATAGCTGTAGAGACACTCCCCATCCAACCTTACAGAGCTTGAGAGGATCTGCAGAGAAGAATGGGAGAAACCCCCCAAATACAGGTGTGCCAAGCTTGTAGCGTCATACCCAAGAAGACTTGAGGCTGTAATCGCTGCCAAAGGTGCTTCAACAAAGTACTGATTAAAGCGTCTGAATACTTATGTAAATGTTATATTTCAGTTTTTATTTTTTTATAAATTAGCAAAAATGTATAAAAAGCTGTTTTTGCTTTGTTGTTATGGGGTGTTGTTATGGGGTGTTGTTATGGGGTGTTGTGTGTAGGTTGATGAGGGGAAAAAATGATTTAATCAATTTTAGAATGACGCTGTAACCTAACAAAATGTGAAACAATTCAAGGGGTCTGAATACTTTCCGAAAGCACTGTATGTGTGTATTCAGAGGACCTGTTTATATATGTGTATTCAGAGGACCTGTTTATATGTGTATTCAGAGGACCTGTTTATATATGTGTATTCAGAGGACCTGTTTATATGTGTGTATTCAGAGGACCTGTTTATATGTGTATTCAGAGGACCTGTTTATATGTGTATTCAGAGGACCTGTTTGTATGTGTGTATTCAGAGGACCTGTTTATATGTGTATTCAGAGGACCTGTTTGTATGTGTATTCAGAGGACCTGTTTATATGTGTGTATTCAGAGGACCTGTTTATATGTGTATTCAGAGGACCTGTTTATGTGTATTCAGAGGACCTGTTTGTATGTGTGTATTCAGAGGACCTGTTTATATGTGTATTCAGAGGACCTGTTTGTATGTGTGTATTCAGAGGACCTGTTTGTATGTGTATTCAGAGGACCTGTTTGTATGTGTGTATTCAGAGGACCTGTTTATATGTGTATTCAGAGGACCTGTTTGTATGTGTGTATTCAGAGGACCTGTTTATATGTGTATTCAGAGGACCTGTTTGTATGTGTGTATTCAGAGGACCTGTTTATATGTGTATTCAGAGGACCTGTTTGTATGTGTGTATTCAGAGGACCTGTTTATATGTGTATTCAGAGGACCTGTTTGTATGTGTGTATTCAGAGGACCTGTTTATATGTGTATTCAGAGGACCTGTTTATATGTGTATTCAGAGGACCTGTTTATATGTGTGTATTCAGAGGACCTGTTTATATGTGTATTCAGAGGACCTGTTTATATGTGTATTCAGAGGACCTGTTTATATGTGTATTCAGAGGACCTGTCTATATGTGTGTATTCAGAGGACCTGTTTATATGTGTGTATTCAGAGGACCTGTTTATATGTGTGTATTCAGAGGACTTGTTTATACAGTATGTGTGTCTATCTGTCTGTTCAGATGACTTGATTATACAGTTCATTAGGAGACTTTTTCCACATTTTGTTACATTACAGCCTTAATCTAAAATGGATTCAATACATATTTTTCCTCCTCAATCTAAACACAATACCCTGTAATGACAAAGAGAAACAGGTTTTTAGAAAATATTCCAAATGGATTAAAAATAAAAACAAGAAATAACTTATTTACGTAAGTATTCAGACCCTTTGCTATGAAACTCAAATTGAGTTCAGGTGCATTTTGTTTCCATTGATCATCCTTGAGATGTTTCTACAACTTGATTGGAGTCCACCCGTAGTAATTCAATTGCTTGGATATGATGTTGAAAGGCTCGCACCTGTCTATATATTGTAAGGTCTCACAGTTGACAGTGCATGTCAGAGCAAAAACCAAGCCATGAGGTCGAAGGAATTGTCCGTAGAGCTCCGGGACAGGATTGTGTCGAGGCACAGATCTGGGGAAGGGTACCAAAACATTTCTGCAGCATTGAAGGTCCCGAAGAACACAGTGGCCTCCATCATTCTTAAATGGAAGAAGTTTGGAACCACCAAGACTCATCCTAAAACTGGCCGACCAGCCAAACTGAGCAATTGGCTGAGAAGGGCCTTGGTCAGGGAGGTGACCAAGAACCCAATGGGAGCTCTGACAGAGCTCCAGAGGTCCTCTGTGGAGATGGGAGGACCTTCCAGTAGGAGAACCATCTCTGCAGCACTCCACCAATCAGGCCTTTATAGTAGAGTGGCCAGACAGAAGCCACTGCTTAGTAAAAGGCACATGACAGCCTGCCTGGAGTTTGCCAAAAGGCATAAAAAGGACTCTCAGACCATGAGAAACAAGATTCTCTGGTCTGATGAAACCAAGATGGAACTCTTTGGCCTGAATGCCAAGCGTCACGTCTGGAGTAAATCTTGCACCATCCCTACGGGGAAGCATGGTGGTGGCAGCATCATGCTGTGGGGACTGAGAGGCTAGTCAGGATTGAAGGAAAGATGAACAGAGCAAAGTATGTAGAGATCCTTGATGAAAACCTGCTCCAGAGCACTCAGACCTCAGACTGGGGCAAATGTCCACTTCCAACAGGGCAATGACTGTAAGCACACAGCCAAGACGACGCAGGAGTGGCTTTCTGGACAAGCGTCTAAACGTCCTTGAGTGGCCCAGCCAGTGACATAACCTGAACCCGATCAAACATCTCTGGAGAGACCTGAAAATAGCTGTGTAGAGACACTCCCCATCCAACCTTACAGAGCTTGAGAGGATCTGCAGAGAAGAATGGGAGAAACCCCCCAAATACAGGTGTGCCAAGCTTGTAGCGTCATACCCAAGAAGACTTGAGGCTGTAATCGCTGCCAAAGGTGCTTCAACAAAGTACTGATTAAAGCGTCTGAATACTTATGTAAATGTTATATTTCAGTTTTTATTTTTTTATAAATTAGCAAAAATGTATAAAAAGCTGTTTTTGCTTTGTTGTTATGGGGTGTTGTTATGGGGTGTTGTTATGGGGTGTTGTGTGTAGGTTGATGAGGGGAAAAAATGATTTAATCAATTTTAGAATGACGCTGTAACCTAACAAAATGTGAAACAATTCAAGGGGTCTGAATACTTTCCGAAAGCACTGTATGTGTGTATTCAGAGGACCTGTTTATATATGTGTATTCAGAGGACCTGTTTATATGTGTATTCAGAGGACCTGTTTATATATGTGTATTCAGAGGACCTGTTTATATGTGTGTATTCAGAGGACCTGTTTATATGTGTATTCAGAGGACCTGTTTATATGTGTATTCAGAGGACCTGTTTGTATGTGTGTATTCAGAGGACCTGTTTATATGTGTATTCAGAGGACCTGTTTGTATGTGTATTCAGAGGACCTGTTTATATGTGTGTATTCAGAGGACCTGTTTATATGTGTATTCAGAGGACCTGTTTATGTGTATTCAGAGGACCTGTTTGTATGTGTGTATTCAGAGGACCTGTTTATATGTGTATTCAGAGGACCTGTTTGTATGTGTGTATTCAGAGGACCTGTTTGTATGTGTATTCAGAGGACCTGTTTGTATGTGTGTATTCAGAGGACCTGTTGTATTCAGAGGATATGTGTGTATTCAGAGGACCTGTTTATATGTGTATTCAGAGGACCTGTTTGTATGTGTGTATTCAGAGGACCTGTTTATATGTGTATTCAGAGGACCTGTTTGTATGTGTGTATTCAGAGGACCTGTTTATATGTGTATTCAGAGGACCTGTTTGTATGTGTATTCAGAGGACCTGTTTATATGTGTGTATTCAGAGGACCTGTTTATATGTGTATTCAGAGGACCTGTTTATATGTGTATTCAGAGGACCTGTTTGTATGTGTGTATTCAGAGGACCTGTTTATATGTGTATTCAGAGGACCTGTTTGTATGTGTGTATTCAGAGGACCTGTTTATATGTGTATTCAGAGGACCTGTTTGTATGTGTATTCAGAGGACCTGTTTGTATGTGTGTATTCAGAGGACCTGTTTATATGTGTGTATTCAGAGGACCTGTTATATGTGTATTCAGAGGACCTGTTTATATGTGTGTTCAGAGGACCTGTTTGTATGTGTGTTCAGAGGACCTGTTTGTATGTGTGTATTCAGAGGACCTGTTATATGTGTATTCAGAGGACCTGTTTATATGTGTATTCAGAGGACCTGTTTATATGTGTATTCAGAGGACCTGTTTATATGTGTATTCAGAGGACCTGTTTATATGTGTGTATTCAGAGGACCTGTTTATATGTGTGGATTCAGAGGACCTGTTTATATGTGTATTCAGAGGACCTGTTTATATGTGTGGATTCAATAGACTTGTTGCTTGAGTAGAAATGCTCTCAGCTCTCGGACTATGTCAGTGACAGGTCCGTCGAGTCAGTAGAATCTGTGTAGGGGAGAAGAAAGCATAAACACAGACCATGCATCATGGCAGAAGGTGCTTTGTTACACTACAACTTAGTTTCAAGGTCAGTGTGTTGCTGCTGCTGATCCATTCCTGATCTTTCCCCCTCTCTCCTCCCCACCTCTCCTATCCCCTCTCCTATACCCTCTCTCCTCCCCACCTCCCCTCCCCTCTCCTATCCCCTCTCTTCTCCCCACCTCTCCTATCCCCTCTCTCCTCCCCACCTCTCATATCCCCTCTCTCCTCCCCACCTCTCCTATCCCTCTCCTATCCCCTCTCTCCTCCCCACCTCCCTCCCCTCTCCCATCCCCTCTCTCCTCCCCACGTCTCCTATCCCTCTCCTATCCCCTCTCTCCTCCCCACCTCCCCTCCCCTATCCCCTCTCTCCTCCCCACCTCCCCACCTCCCCTCTCCTATCCCCTCTCCTCCCCACCTCTCCTATCCCCTCTTCTCCCCACCTCTCCTATCCCCTCTCCTCCCCACCTCTCCTATCCCTCTCTTCCCCACCTCTCCTATCCCCTCTCCTGTCCTCTCTCCTCCCCACCTCTCCTATCCTCTCTCCTATTCTCTCTCCTATCCCCTCTCCTATCCCCTCTCCTCCTCACCTCTCCTATCCTCTCTCCTATCCTCTCTCCTATCCCCTCTCATATCCCCTCTCCTCCCCACCTCTCCAATCCTCTCTCCTCTCCTCCCCACCTCTCCTATCCCCTCTCCTATCCCTCTCCTATCCCCTCTCCTCCCCACCTCTCCTATCCCCTATTCTCCCCACCTCTCCTATCCCCTCTCCTATCCCCTCTTCTCCCCACCTCTCCTATCCCTCTCCTATCCCCTCTTCTCCCCACCTCTCCTATCCCCTCTCGTCCCCACCTCTCCTATCCCCTCTCCTCCCCACCTCTCCTATCCCCTCTCCTATTCTCTCTCCTATCCCCTCTTCTCCCCACCTCTCCTATCCCCTCTCCTATCCTCTCTCCTCTCTCCTATCCCCGCTCCTATCCCCTCTCCTCCCCACCTCTCCTATCCCCTCTCCTCCCCACCTCTCCTATCCCCTCTCCTCCCCACCTCTCCTATCCCCTCTTCTCCCCACCTCTCCTATCCCCTCTCCTCCCCACCTCTCATATCCCCTCTCCCCTCCTCCCCACCTCTCCTATCCTCTCTCCTCCTCACCTCTCCTATCCCCTCTCCTATTCTCTCTCCTATCCCCTCTCCTCCCCACCTATCCTATCCTCTCTCCTATCCCCTCTCCTCCCCACCTCTCCTATCCCCTCTCCTATCCCCTTTCATATCCCTGTCTCCCTTTCTCTCTCCTTTCCCCTCTCTCCTCCCCCTATCCTTTCCCCTCTCTCCTCCCCCTCTCCCCACTCTCCTTTTCCCTCTCTCCTCTCCCCCTCTCCCCCTATACTTTCCCCTCTCTCCTCTCCCCTCTCTCCTCCCCCTCTCCCCACTCTCCTTTCCCTCTCTTCTCCACCCTCTCACCCTATCCTTTCCCCTCTCTCCTCTCCGCTCTCTCCTCCCCCTCTCCCCACTCTCCTTTTCCCTCTCTTCTCCCCCTCTCACCCTATCCTTTCCCCTCTCTCCTCTCCGCTCTCTCCTCCCCCTCTCCCCACTCTCC
>NC_060187.1:13184369-13226869 GCF_021184085.1 Oncorhynchus gorbuscha | reverse complement strand
TCTCTCTCTCTCTCTCTCTCTCTCTCTCTCTCTCTCTCTCTCTCTCTCTCTCTCTCTCTCTCTCTCTCTCTCTCTCCTCTTTCTTCCTATCCCCTTGTCTCTCCAGTAGAAAGGGCCAGGAGGTCTCCCAGCTAGACACACTCCTGTCCTCTTCTTAATTATTACTATCGAGGGATGTGACAAATGGAAACATTTTCTTAAAGTTTACACTGTTTTCCTTTAGAATTATAAGAACAAATTCTTAACATTCCATGTGATTCACTATGCAGAATATGGACCTGTTGCGTATTGTGATCCTGTTGCGTATTGTGATCCTGTTGCGTATTGTGGTCCTGTTGCGTATTGTGATCCTGTTGCGTATTGTGGTCCTGTTGCGTATTGTGATCCTGTTGCGTATTGTGGTACTGTTGCGTATTGTGGTCCTGTTGCGTATTGTGGTCCCGTATTGTGGTCCTGTTGCGTATTGTGGTCCTGTTGCGTATTGTGGTCCTGTTGCGTATTGTGGTCCTGTTGCGTATTGTGGTTGCGTATTGTGATCCTGTCCTGTTGCGTATTGTATCCTGTTGGTCCTGTTGCGTATTGTGGTCCTGTTGCGTATTGTGGTCCTGTTGCGTATTGTGGTCCTGTATTGTGGTCCTGTTGCGTATTGTGGTCCTGTTGCGTATTGTGGTCCTGTTGCGTATTGTGGTCCTGTTGCGTATTGTGGTCCTGTTGCGTATTGTGGTCCTGTTGCGTATTGTGATCCTGTTGCGTATTGTGGTCCTGTTGCGTATTGTGGTCCTGTTGCGTATTGTGGTCCTGTTGCGTATTGTGATCCGTATTGTGGTCCTGTTGTATTGTGGTCCTGTTATTGTGGTCCTGTTGCGTATTGTGGTCCTTGCGTATTGTGGTCCTGTTGCGTATTGTGATCTGTTGCTGTCCTGTTGCGTATTGTGGTCCTGTTGCGTATTGTGATCCTGTTGCGTATTGTGGTCCTGTTGCGTATTGTGGTCCTGTTGCGTATTGTGGTCCTGTTGCGTATTGTGGTCCTGTTGCGTATTGTGGTCCTGTTGCGTATTGTGGTCCTGTTGCGTATTGTGATCCTGTTGCGTATTGTGGTCCTGTTGCGTATTGTGATCCTGTTGCGTATGTGATCCTGTTGCGTATTGTGGTCCTATTGTGGTCCTGTTGCGTATTGTGGTCCTGTTGCGTATTGTGATCCTGTTGCGTATTGTGGTCCTGTTGCGTATTGTGGTCCTGTTGCGTATTGTGGTCCTGTTGCGTATTGTGGTCCTGTTGCGTATTGTGGTCCTGTTGCGTATTGTGGTCCTGTTGCGTATTGTGATCCTGTTGCGTATTGTGGTCCTGTTGCGTATTGTGGTCCTGTTGCGTATTGTGGTCCTGTTGCATATTGTGATCCTGTTGCGTATTGTGGTCCTGTTGCGTATTGTGATCCTGTTGCGTATTGTTGAGATAACGGCACTGTGATTCAAATTTAGTGTAAGAAAAAAAAAAAATTGGGTTAGGGATTTTTTATTCATGTTAACGTCCCAATTTAGTTGAATGTTTTAATGTTCATACCCATAATTACCTCCCTAGGGGTTCTGTGATGGTCAGGGCCTAAACCACACAAAAACAACACTAGACACTATGGAACACAAAGCTTTCACTATTTCCTCCCGGGATACTCAAGGTCTGAGGTCATCTGCCTTTGACCTAAAGAGCAGGAACCCAGACTTCATCAAATAAATTGGAAGTACAGACATTGTCATCCTACAAGAAACATGGTATAGAGGAGACGGACCCACTGGTTGCCCTCTAGGTTACAGAGAGCTGGTAGTCTTATCCACCAAACTACCAGGTGTGAAACAGGGAAGAGACTCAGAGGGTATGCCAATCTCATATAGAGCAGACCTAACCCATTTTACATCTGGCTAGAAATCAATAAGGAACTGATCTCAACAGAGAAAAATATCCTCATGTGTGCTCTATATCCCCCAATAGAATCCCCATACTTTAACATTGACAGCTTCTCCATCCTCGAGGGAGAGATCAAACATTTCCAGGCCCAGGGACATGTACTAGTCTGTGGCGACCTAAATACCAGAACAGGATCCTGACCCTCAGCACACAGGGGGACAAACGACTACCTGGAGGGGACAGCATTGCCTCCCCAATATGTCCCCCTAGACACAACTATGACAAAACAACCAACAAAAATGGGTCACAACTCCTACAGCTCTGTCGCATGCTGGGTCTGTACCTAGTCAGTGGTAGGCTTCGAGGGGACTCCTACAGTAGGTACACCTACAGCCCATCCCTTGGCAGAAGTGCTATAGATTACTTTATCACCAACTGCAACCCAGAGCATCTTAGTGTTCACAGTCAGCCCACTGACACCCCTATCAGATCACAGCAAAATCACAATGTACTTCTTGAACAGAGCAATACTGAATCATGAGACATCAAAACCGAACAAACTGTATACCGTTAAGAAATGCTATAGACGGAAGGGAAGTAGTGTAGAAAAGGTTTTACTGCAATAGTGAAGGTGTAAACTTGTCAGTAGAAAACCGTATATTTGACCTCTCAGCTTCCCTATCAAATCAAACAATTGTCATGCATAGGTGTAATAGGTGGCAGGGAAGTCAGGCGCAGGAGAGTCAAATGGAGTCTTTTAATAAAGTCCATGGAGTATGCTCCATAACACTAACTGTACATAAACAAACAAACAGGGGTACGAGGACCCGACGCGCACCTATACAACAAACACACTACACTGACAATAAAACAATCTCTCACAAAGACATGAGGGGAAACAGAGGGTTAAATACACAACAGGTAATGAATTGGATTGAAAATAGGTGTGTGGGAAGACAAGACAAAACCAATGGAAAATGAAAAAAGGATCAATGATGGCTAGAAGACCGGTGACGTCGAACACCGAGCACCGCCCGGACAAGGAGAGGCAACGACTTCGGCAGAAGTCGTGACAACAATTTCAAGCAGACAACGTAAGAAAATGAACAACAATGACAAATGGTTTGATGAAGAATGCAAAAACCTAAGAAAGAATTTGAGAAACATATCCAACCAAAAACACAGAGAAACAGAAAACCTTCCCCTTCACTATGGTGAAACATTACAGCAGTACAGAAACACACTGAGAAAAAACATCACGTCTGAAATCAGCTCAATGGAATTGAAGAATCCATAGAATCGAACCACGTCTGGGAAAATTGGAAACTATTAAACAAACAACAACATGAAGAGTTATCTATCCAAAATAGAGATGTCTGGATAAACCACTTCTCCAATTTATATAACAATATAACGGACCTATTTATTTTTTATCCCCGGATTCCCACCGCAAACGGAACATTTTTCAGCTGGATCTTCACAACTAGCAATCTAGCTAAACCGCAACCCCGGATGATTACTCCTGGCTAGCGTTTCCACCCACTTAGCTTGAAGCTAGCCCGGCCAGAGCACCTGTGCTTCTTTACCCCAGCCTGCAAACTGTTAGCTTGTTAGCACAGGCCTGCTAACCGTCTGCATCGCCGCGTCCCAAACACTCACTGGACCCATATGTACTTTCTATCTCTTTCCAATTTTTTATTTGTTTATACCTTCCGGAAACCTGCCTCACCCAATGTGATACGGAATCGCTATTATTTCTAATTTTTAGAACACACTCAAGAACCTCCAGAAGCTAACCAGCTAACTAGCTACAAGCTATTTAGTCATTGTTAGTTTTTTTAACCTGGATAACACTCGCCAGTCCAGCTTCCCTGCCCATCCACCGCTGCCCCCTGGACACTGATCTCTGGGCTACATAGCTGATGCACGCTCGACTGTCCATTAATCACGGTACTCCATTCTGCTTGTTTGTTTTATCTGTCGGCCCCGTTGCCTTGTCAACGCCATTTTACCTGCTGTTGTTGTGCTAGCTGATTAGCTGTTGTTGTCTCACCTACTGTTTTAGCTAGCTTTCCCAATTCAACACCTGTGATTACTGTATGCCTCGCTGTATGTCTCTCTCAAATGTCAATATGCCTTGTATACTGTTGCTCAGGTTAGTTATCATTGTTTTAGTTCACAATGGAGCCCCTAGTTCCACTCTTTATACCCCTGATACCTCCTTTGTCTCACCTCCCACACATGCGGTGACCTCACCCATTACAACCAGCATGTCCAGAGATACAACCTCTCTCATCATCACCCAGTGCCTGGGCTTACCTCCGCTGTACCAGCACCCCACCATACCCCTGTCTGCGCATTATGCCCTGAATATATTCTACCATGCCCAGAAACCTGCTCCTCTTATTCTCTGTCCCCAACGCTCTAGGCGACCAGTTTTGATAGCCTTTAGCCGCACCCTCATACTACTCCTTCTCTGTTCCGCGGGTGATGTGGAGGTAAACCCAGGCCCTGCATGTCCCCAGGCACCCTCATTTGTTGACTTTTGTGATCGAAAAAGCCATGGTTTCATGCATGTCAACATCAGAAGCCTCCTCCCTAAGTTTGTTTTACTCACTGCTTTAGCACACTCTGCTAACCCTGATGTCCTTGCCGTGTCTGAATCCTGGCTCAGGAAGGACACCAAAAATTCAGAGATTTCCATACCCAACTATAACATCTTCCGTCAAGATAGAACTGCTAAAGGGGGAGGAGTTGCAGTCTACTGCAGAGATAGCCTGCAAAGTAATGTCATACTTTCCAGGTCCATACCCAAACAGTTCGAACTACTAATTTTGAAAATCAATCTCTCCAGAAATAAGTCTCTCACTGTTGCCGCCTGCTACCGACCCCCCTCAGCTCCCAGCTGTGCCCTGGACACCATTTGTGAATTGATCGCCCCCCATCTAGCTTCGGAGTTTGTTCTGTTAGGTGACCTAAACTGGGATATGCTTAACACCCCGGCAGTCCTACAATCTAAGCTAGATGCCCTCAATCTCACACAAATCATCAAGGAACCCACCAGGTACAACCCCAACTCTGTAAGCAAGGGCACCCTCATAGATGTCATCCTGACCAACTGGCCCTCCAAATACACCTCCGCTGTCTTCAACCAGGATCTTAGCGATCACTGCCTCATTGCCTGTATCCGCTACGGAGCCACAGTCAAACGACCACCCCTCATCACTGCCAAACGCTCCCTAAAACACTTCTGTGAGCAGTCCTTTCTAATCGACCTGGCCCGGGTATCCTGGAAGGACATTGACCTCATCCCGTCAGTTGAGGATGCCTGGTCATTCTTTAAAAGTAACTTCCTCACCATTTTAGATAAGCATGCTCCGTTCAAAAAATGCAGAACTAAGAACAGATACAGCCCTTGGTTCACTCCAGACCTGACTGCCCTCGACCAGCACAAAAACATCCTGTGGCGGACTGCAATAGCATCGAATAGTCCCCGCGATATGCAACTGTTCAGGGAAGTCAGGAACCAATACACGCAGTCAGTCAGGAAAGCTAAGGCCAGCTTCTTCATGCAGAAGTTTGCATCCTGTAGCTCCAACTCCAAAACGTTCTGGGACACTGTGAAGTCCATGGAGAACAAGAGCACCTCCTCCCAGCTGCCCACTGCACTGAGGCTAGGTAACACGGTCACCAACGATAAATCCATGATTATCGAAAACTTCAACAAGCATTTCTCAACGGCTGGCCATGCCTTCCGCCTGGCTACTCCAACCTCGGCCAACAGCTCCGCCCCCCGCCCCCGCAGCTCCTCGCCCAAGCCTCTCCAGGTTCTCCTTTACCCAAATCCAGATAGCAGATGTTCTGAAAGAGCTGCAAAACCTGGATATCGTCTGAGATCCCCAAGGATTGGAAAGCTGCCGCAGTCATCCCCCTCTTCAAAGGGAGAGACACCCTGGACCCAAACTGTTACAGACCTATATCCATCCTGCCCTGCCTATCTAAGGTCTTCGAAAGCCAAGTCAACAAACAGGTCACTGACCATCTCGAATCCCACCGTACCTTCTCCGCTGTGCAATCTGGTTTCTGAGCCGGTCACGGGTGCACCTCAGCCACACTTAAGGTACTAAACGATATCATAACCACCATCGATAAAAGACAGTACTGTGCAGCCGTCTTCATCGACCTTGCCAAGGCTTTCGACTCTGTCAATCACCATATTCTTATCGGCAGACTCAGTAGCCTCGGTTTTTCGGATGACTGCCTTGCCTGGTTCACCAATTACTTTGCAGACAGAGTTCAGTGTGTCAAATCGGACGGCAAGCTGACCGGTCCTCTGGCAGTCTCTATGGGGGTGCCACAGGGTTCAAATCTCGGGCCGACTCTTTTCTCTGTATATATCAATGATGTTGCTCTTGCTGCGGGCGATTCCCTGATCCACCTCTACGCAGACGACACTATTCTATATACTTTCGGCCCGTCATTGGACACTGTGCTATCTAACCTCCAAACGAGCTTCAATGCCATACAACACTCCTTCCGTGGCCTCCAACGGCTCTTAAACGCTAGTAAAACCAAATGCATGCTTTTCAACAAATCGTTGCCTGCACCCGCATGCCTGAATAGCATCACCACCCTGGATGGTTCTGACCTTGAATATGTGGACATCTATAAGTACCTAGGTGTCTGGCTAGACTGTAAACTCTCCTTCCAGACTCATATTAAACATCTCCAATCAAAAATCAAATCAAGAGTCGGCTTTCTATTCTGCAACAAAGCCTCCTTCACTCACGCCGCCAAGCTTACCCTAGTAAAACTGACTATCCTACCGATCCTCGACTTCGGAGATGTCATCTACAAAATTGCTTCCAACACTCTACTCAGCAAACTGGATGCAGTTTATCACAGTGCCATCCGTTTTGTCACTAAAGCACCTTATACCACCCACCACTGCGACTTGTATGCTCTAGTCGGCTGGCCCTCGCTACATGTTCGTCGCCAGACCCACTGGCTCCAGGTCATCTACAAGTCCATGCTTGGTAAAGCTCCGCCTTATCTCAGTTCACTGGTCACGATGGCAACACCCATCCGTAGCACACGCTCCAGCAGGTGTATCTCACTGATCATCCCTAAAGCCATCACCTCATTTGGCCGCCTTTCGTTCCAGTACTCTGATGCCTGTGACTGGAACGAATTGCAAAAATCGCTGAAGTTGGAGACTTTCATCTCCCTCACCAACTTCAAACATCAGCTATCTGAGCAGCTAACCGATCGCTGCAGCTGTACATAGTCTATTGGTACATAGCCCACCCATTTTCACCTACCTCATCCCCATACTGTTTTTATTTATTTACTTTTCTGCTCTTTTGCACACCAATATCTCTACCTGTACATGACCATCTGATCATTTATCACTCCAGTGTTAATCTGCAAAATTGTAATTATTCGCCTTTTGCACACATTGTATATAGACTCCCCTTTTTTTCTACTGTGTTATTGACTTGTTAATTGTTTACTCCATGTGTAACTCTGTGTTGTCTGTTCACACTGCTATGCTTTATCTTGGCCAGGTCGCAGTTGCAAATGAGAACTTGTTCTCAACTAGACTACCTGGTTAAATAAAGGTGAAATAAAATATTTTAAAAAAGAACAAACAGAAAAAACATATACATGATCAATTACAAATCTTAAAATCAACTATTAAAAACGACCAGAACCCACTTGATTCTCCAATTACATTGAATGAATTACAGGATAAAATACTAACCCTCGAACCCAAAAAGTCCTGTGGTGTTGATGGTATCCTAAATTAAATTGTAAAATATACAGACCACAAATTCAATTGGCTAAGACCCCTTTTTCAATATGTTTTACCATAAATCAAAGCCTTTGTTTAATCCTAATTTAAGGATGGAAAATGGTAGAAAAATGTATACATGCTTAATTTTCCATTAAAATATAAACTCTCAGCTTTCATTTTTGATGTGCTCCTATAAACTTCACATGTTGGTGCTCATTCACAGTCAGATTGGTTCATGCTCCATTTTCAGGCCTCCCCTCAGCTTGACACCATCCCTTTACTGTTGCTGACCTTTAAACAATCAGAGAAAAAAAACGTTCATCATTCCCTCGGCTGAACTAAATCCCTCTTGTGGAGCCTTTATCCGTGAGTAATGCCAAAATAACTCTCTTCCGTGGCCCATCGGATCAGGCTGGAAATCCGGAGGCCGTTAGCCCAGAGAGGTGTGGCCACAGTCGGCTTGGGGGACAGCAATGCATGCCTGGGCCCTGTGGTGCTCTGATCACTAGGGCTAAATCCTGTCAAATCCATTATTGAATAGGAATAGTGGAGCTGTGGAACCAAGGCAGGTTCTGAAAGGCATGGCAGTCATTGAGAGTGTCAACCAAGAAGAGGAGTGTGAGGAGTGTAAGTGAATGAGAGAGAGAGGGAAAGAAAGAGAGAGAGAGAGAGATAGAGGCAGCCATTAGTGTGAATGGGAGGCAGTGAAGCTAATCACTGCACACCAAAATTACAGTCATTTAGCCATTGATGCTGTAAATGCTAGTGCTAACACTCTGAGCTGGGAAATCACTGTCATTTACAGACTGAGAAGAGAAGGAGCGAGAGAGCGAGGAAGAGAGAGTGTATGAAAAAAAAGGAGCGAGAGATAGAGAGAACTCCGAACCACTGCGCTGTGAAATCAGTCATTTAGAAAGGTGGAGAATGAGAGAGTGAGCCAGTAAGTGAGAGAGTTTAAGTTTGAGAAGTCGAGAAAGATCATTTAGCTCAGTCCAGCTCTAAGTGAGCGCGCTCTCTCTCTCTCTCTGTCTCTCTCTGTCTCTCTCTCTGTCTCTCTCTCTCTGTCTCTCTCTGTTCTCTCTTTCTCTCTGTCTCTCTCTCTCTCTCTCTCTCTCTCTCTCTCTCTCTCTCTCTCTCTCTCTCTCTCTCTCTCTCTCTCTCTCTCTCTCTCTCTCTCTCTCTCTCTCTCTCTCTCTCTCTCTCTCTCTCTCTCTCTCTCTGTCTCCCTCTGCCTCCCTCTCTCTCTCTGTCTCTCTGTCTCTCTCTCTCTCTTTCTCTCTCTCTTTCTCTCCCTGTCTCTCTCTGTCTCTCTGTCTCCCTCTGCCTCTCTCTCTCTCTCTCTCTCTCTCTCTCTGTCTCTTTCTCTCTGTCTCCCTCTCTCTCTTTCTCTCTGTCTCTCTCTTTCTCTCTATCTCTCTCTTTCTCTCTCTATCTCTCTCTCTTTCTTTCTCTCTCTGTCTCTCTCTCTTTCTTTCTCTGTCTCTTTGCTGGCTGCTGGATGATTGAGGTGACAGGCAGAGTGAAAACTGTCATATGTACAGTGCATTCGGAATGTTTTCAGACCCCTTGACTTTTTCCACATTTTGTTACATTTATAAGATTTAGATGCACTATTGTAAAGTGACTGTTCCACTGGATGTCATAAGGTGAATGCACCAATTTGTAAGTCGCTCTGGATAAGAGCGTCTGCTAAATGACTTAAATGTAAATGTAAATGTAAACCTTATTTTGAAATGTATTAAATAAATGTTTTTCCTCATCAATCTAAACACAATACCCCATAATGACAAAGCGAAAACTGGTTTTAAACAGACATTTTTTTTGTGTGTGTGTTTTTTTAAACCTTTATTTAACAAGGCAAGTCAGTTAAGAACAAATTGTTATTTTCAATGACGGCCTAGGAACAGTGGGTTAACTGCCTGTTCAGGGGCAGAACGACAGATTTGTAGCTTGTCAGCTACAAAGCAAAGGGGTTTGAACTTGAAATCTTACTAGTTACTAGTCCAACGCTCTAACCACTAGGCTACCCTACATAACTATTCAGACCCTTTGCTATGAGACTCGAAATAGAGCACAGGTGCATCCTGTTTCCATTGATCATCCTTGAGATGTTTCTGCAACTTGTTTGGAGTCCACCTGTAGTAAATTACATTGATTGGACATGATTTGGAAAGGCACACATCTGTCTATATAAGGTCCCACAGTTGACAGTGCATGTCAGAGCAAAAACCAAGCCATGAGGTTGAAGGAATTGAGACTGGACTGTGTTGAGGTACAGATGTGGGGAAGGGTGCCAAAACATTTCTGCAGCATTGAAGGTCTCCAAGAACACAGTGGCCTCCATCATTCTTAAATGGAAGGAGTTTGGAACCAACAAGACTCTTCCTATAGCTGGCCTTCCAGACAAACTGAGAAATCGACAGAGAAGGGCTTTGGTCAGGGAGGTGACCAAGAACCTGATGGTCACTCTAACAGAGCTCCAGAGTTCCTCTGTGGACATGGGAGAACCTTCCAGAAGGACAACCATCTCTGCAGCACTCCACCAATCAGGCCTTTATGGTAGGAGCCACTCCTCAGTAAAAGGACCATGACAGCCCGCTTTGAGTTTGTCAAAATGCACCTGAAGACTCTCAGACCATGAGAAACAAGATTCTCTGGTCTGATGAAACCAAGATTGAACTCCTTGGCCTGAATGCCAAGCGTCACATCTGGAGGAAACCTGACACCATCCTTACGCGGAAGCATTGTGGTGGCAGCATCAGGCTGTGGGGATTTTTTTCAGCGGCAAGGACTGGGAGACCAGTCAGAATCTAGAGAAAGATGAACGAAGCAAAGTACAGAGAGATCCTTGACAAAAACCTGCTCCAGACCGCTCAGGACCTCTAACTGTGGTGAATGTTCACATTCCAACAGAACAACAACCCTAAGCACACAGACAAGACAACATTTTGTTGCGTTACAGCCTAAATTAAAAATAGATGAAATAGATGTTTTTCTCACTCATCTACACACAATACCCTATAATAACAAAGTCACATTTTATTGAAAATGAAATACAGAAATACTTAATTTACGTAAGTATTCATACCCCTGAGTCAATACTTTTTAGAAGCAGCTTTGGCAGTGATCATAGCTGTGTGCCTTTCTGGGTAAGTCTCTAAGAGCTTTCCACACCTGGATTGTGCAACAATTGCCAAACAGTCTTCATGCTCTATCTAATTGGTTGTTAATCATTGCTAGACAAAACTGTAACTCGGCCACTCAGGAACATGCACTGTCTTCTCTGTAAGCAACTCCAGTGAAGATTTGGCCTTGGGTTTTAGGTCAGTGTTTCCCAACCCTGGTCCTAGAGTACCCCCAACAGTCCAACCCTGGTCCTCGAGTACCCCCAACAGTCCAACCCTGGTCCTCGAGTACCCCCAACAGTGTTTCCCAACCCTGGTCCTAGAGTACCCCCAACAGTCCAACCCTGGTCCTCGAGTACCCCCAACAGTCCAACCCTAGTCCTCGAGTACCCCCAACAGTCCAACCCTGGTCCTCGAGTACCCCCAACAGTCCAACCCTGGTCCTCGAGTACCCCCAACAGTCCAACCCTAGTCCTCGAGTACCCCCAACAGTCCAACCCTGGTCCTCGAGTACCCCCAACAGTACAACCCTGGTCCTCGAGGACCCCCAATAGTCCAACCCTGGTCCTCGAGTACCCCCAACAGTCCAACCCTGGTCCTCGAGTACCCCCAACAGTCCAACCCTGGTCCTCGAGTACCCCCAACAGTCCACCCCTAGTCCTCGAGGACCCCCAACAGTTCATCCCTGGTCCTCCAGGACCCCCAACAGTCCAACCCTGGTCCTCGAGTACCCCCAACAGTCCAACCCTGGTCCTCCAGGACCCCCAACAGCACACATTTTTGTTGTAGCCCTGGACAAACACACCTGATTCAACTCATTGAGGGCTTGATGTTTAGTTGACGAGATGGTGTGCTTCTCCAGGGTTACATATTAAAAGTGTACTGTTGAGGCTACTCAAGGACCAGGGTTGGGAAACATTGTTTTAGACTTGTGAATTCATCTCCCAGTGTCTCGTGGAAAGCAAACAGAACCAGGTTTTCGTCTAGGATTTTGCTTGTGCTCAACTCCATTACATTTATTTTTTATCCTGAAATACTCCTCAATCCTTAATGATTACAAGCATACCCATAACATCACGCAGCCACCACTATGCTTGAAAATATGGAGAGTGGTACTCAGTAATGTGTTGTATTGGATTTGGCCCAAACATTACACTTTGTATTCAGGACACAAATGTAATTGCTTTGTCACATTTGTTTGCAAAATTACTTTAGTGCCTCGTTGCAAACAGGATGGATGTTTTGGAATATTTGTATTCAGTACAGGCTTCCTTCTTTCCACTCTGTCATTTAGGTGAGTATTGTAGAGTAAATACAATGTTGTTGCTCCATCCTCAGTTTTTTCCTTTCACAGCAATTCAACTCTGTAACTGTTTTAAAGTCACCATTGGCGTCATGGTGAAATCCTTGTGCAGTTTCCTTCCTCTCTGGCAACTGAGTTAAGAAGGACACCTGTATCTTTGTAGTGACTGGGTGTATTGATACACATTCCAAAGTGCAATTAATAACTTCACCATGCTCAAAGAGATATTCAATGTCTGTGCCCCCCCCCCATCTACCAATAGGTGCCCTTCTTTGCGAGGCATTGGAAAACCTCCCTGCTCTTGGTTGAATCTGTGTTTGAAATGCACTGCTCAACTGAGGTACCTTACAGATAATTGTATGTGTGGGGTACAAAGATGAGGTAGTCATTCAAAAATCATGTTAAGTACTATTAATGCGCACAAAGTGAGTCCATGCAACTTATTATGTGACTTGTTAAGCACATTTTTATTCCTGAACTTATTTAAGTTCATAACAAAGGGGTTGAATACTGGGGCAGGGGAGTAAAGGGGGGGTTTGGTATGGGGCAGTGGGGTAAGGGGGGGGGGATTGTATGGGGCAGGGGGTAAGGGGAGTTTTGGTATGGGGCAAGGGGGTACGGGGTGGGAGGTGTGATGAAGGGGATGGTTAAACCTCTGGGATGGAGGAGTGATTTTAGTTAAAATTGTAGAGGGGGCTCGAGGGAGAGCCCCCGCGCCACACCCTCCTCTGTCTGTGAAAGTGGGCCAGATCCACTGTGGAGGATAGGGGCGGGTATCAGCCCAAATTTCAGCTTAATCACTGCAGCAGACAGGCAGGCAGGCAGGCAGGCAGGCAGGCAGCCAGACAGGCAGACAGACAGACAGACAGACAGACAGACAGACAGACAGACAGACAGACAGACAGACAGACAGACAGACAGACAGACAGACAGACAGACAGACAGACAGGCAGACAGACAGACAGACAGGCAGACAGACAGACAGACAGACAGACAGACAGACAGACAGACAGACAGACAGACAGACAGACAGACAGACAGACAGACAGACAGACAGACAGACAGACAGACAGACAGACAGACAGACAGACAGGCAGGCAGGCAGGCAGGCAGGCAGGCCAGAGAGGAGATACAGCGTACTCACTTTTCACAGCGTCTTAGGGGGGTTGGGGAAGATAGCCGGAGGGAAACTGGGAGATTTTAGGAAAATACATGTGAAATGAATCTCTCTAGTGCTGAAAGAGAGGGAAAATCTTGGGAGAGAGAGAGAAGTGGCAAGAGAGCCAATATCAGACAGATGTTTTCCACACAATGTTTTTTCCTTTAGCGGGATGGGAATACCATGGGAAATGGTGCTGTCTATTAGCTGTGGTTCCTGCTGCTATCCCACTGTAAGTGATTAGTGGTGTATATTCACTGTGCACTCAGAACCACACGCTAAACAAGGTCTGTTGTCACCAACAGACAGACAGAGAGACATGTTTCTATGTGATGTCCTCCAGGGGAATAGATAGACGTGTGAATGTATGATTGGCTTTTACCTTCTCAGTCATTGCGCCTCTGATTAATACTGTAGGTTAGAGGCTAAAGTCAATTTTAAACACAAATCTTGGCTTGCATGCAGTTTGCTCCTTTAGAGATGTCAAAGGTTCAGGGTGCTTCACGGTCACAATGGAAGCTCCAGGGTTATTCAATACCAGCGTAGCCCGGAAATATAGGTTGTAGCTCAGATTGTTCTGGCAATTCTCACGTTGAATGTTTATTGTGAGGAAGGATGTTTGATATGCTTTTTACATTTGTATCACAAACCATTTTTGAGAAAATCATGATGGAAGAGGCCATTTTAGGCCCATTTTAGACCTGTACATGCCACCTGTAAGACCCTGTGATGTGTGAAGTGTACATGATGCAGACAACATGTTGGAGTCATTATACTCCTTATAGTGTGTTTTAACATGTGGAGTCATTATACTCCTTATAGTGTGTTTTAACATGTGGAGTCATTATACTCCTTATAGTGTGTTTTAACATGTGGGGTCATTATACTCCTTATAGTGTGTTTTAACATGTGGAGTCATTATACTCCTTATAGTGTGTTTTAACATGTGGAGTCATTATACTCCTTATAGTGTGTTTTAACATGTGGAGTCATTATACTCCTTATAGTGTGTTTTAACATGTGGAGTCATTATACTCCTTATAGTGTGTTTTAACATGTGGAGTCATTATACTCCTTATAGTGTGTTTTAACATGTGGAGTCATTATACTCCTTATAGTGTGTTTTAACATGTGTTTTAACATGGGGTCATTATACTCCTTGTAGTGTGCTTTAACATGTGGAGTCATGTTTTCCTTAAGTGTGTTTTAACATGTGGAGTCATTATACTCCTTATAGTGTGTTTTAACATGTGGAGTCATTATACTCCTTATAGTGTGTTTTAACATGTGGAGTCATTATACTCCTTATAGTGTGTTTTAACATGTGGAGTCATTATACTCCTTATAGTGTGTTTTAACATGTGGAGTCATTATACTCCTTATAGTGTGTTTTAACATGTGGAGTCATTATACTCCTTATAGTGTGTTTTAACATGTGGGGTCATTATACTCCTTATAGTGTGTTTTAACATGTGGAGTCATTATACTCCTTATAGTGTGTTTTAACATGTGGAGTCATTATACTCCTTATAGTGTGCTTTAACATGTGGAGTATGTCCAGATTCTGAAATACAAACTTAAAGATACCAAAACAATTTAGTCCAATCAATGTTGCTAAATATCATGTGGCTGTCCCATACTGATTTCTCTCTGTCCGTCCGTCCGTCCGTGCGTGCATGTGTGTGTGTGTGTGCAAATATAAAAAAAACAATTTGGACTCTACTTGTAGACTAGTTGAATGCCAATGCCATCCTCCTCTCTTTTATGTTGGCATAAACGGTCTATGGCTCTGTCATACAGTATGCTTTTAGTTTTTGTTGTCGTAGATAACCTAGCTACAATGCTTTCTAGCCTAACTTCCTCACATGGGCAACAAAGAACCAGCTAATTTAGCTAGCTCGTTAACGTCAGCCTAAAAAGGCTCCATCTAGGCTACATATCGAACATCAATCGTCTCAGGTCAGGCAGGGTAGCCTAGTGGTTAGAGCATTGGACTAGTAACCGGAAGGTTGCAAGTTCAAACCCCCGAGCTGACAAGGTACAAATCTGTTGTTCTGCCCCTGATCAGGCAGTTAACCCACTGTTCCCAGGCCATCATTGAAAATAAACATTTGTTCTTAACTGACTTGCCTGGTTAAATAAAGGTAAACATTTTTTATAGTTAGATCAGAATCGCCGTCATAATAATTGGCCTGTTCAGAGAATAAAGTCAAGTCCAAATCCCCATCTCCATCCATGGCTTAGGAAAGGGACCATCTAGCAAGCTAGCTACAGCAGGACATCAACAAGCTAGCTACAGCAGGACATCAACACAAGCTAGCTACAGCAGGACATCAACACAAGCTAGCTACAGCAGGACATCAACACAAGCTAGCTACAGCAGGACATCAACACAAGCTAGCTACAGCAGGACATCAACACAAGCTAGCTACAGCAGGACATCAACACAAGCTAGCTACAGCAGGACATCAACACAAGCTAGCTACTGCAGGACATCAACACAAGCTAGCTACAGCAGGACATCAACACAAGCTAGCTACTGCAGGACATCAACACAAGCTAGCTACAGCAGGACATCAACACAAGCTAGCTACAGCAGGACATCAACACAAGCTAGCTACAGCAGGACATCAACACAAGCTAGCTACTGCAGGACATCAACACAAGCTAGCTACTGCAGGACATCAACACAAGCTAGCTACAGCAGGACATCAACACAAGCTAGCTACTGCAGGACATCAACACAAGCTAGCTACAGCAGGACATCAACACAAGCTAGCTACAGCAGGACATCAACACAAGCTAGCTACAGCAGGACATCAACACAAGCTAGCTACTGCAGGACATCAACACAAGCTAGCTACAGCAGGACATCAACACAAGCTAGCTACAGCAGGACATCAACACAAGCTAGCTACTGCAGGACATCAACACAAGCTTGCTACAGCAGGACATCAACACAAGCTAGCTACAGCAGGACATCAACACAAGCTAGCTACAGCAGGACATCAACACAAGCTAGCTACAGCAGGACATCAACACAAGCTAGCTACAGCAGGACATCAACACAAGCTAGCTACAGCAGGACATCAACACAAGCTAGCTACTGCAGGACATCAACACAAGCTAGCTACAGCAGGACATCAACACAAGCTAGCTACAGCAGGACATCAACACAAGCTAGCTACAGCAGGACATCAACACAAGCTAGCTACTGCAGGACATCAACACAAGCTAGCTACTGCAGGACATCAACACAAGCTAGCTACAGCAGGACATCAACACAAGCTAGCTACTGCAGGACATCAACACAAGCTAGCTACAGCAGGACATCAACACAAGCTAGCTACAGCAGGACATCAACACAAGCTAGCTACAGCAGGACATCAACACAAGCTAGCTACTGCAGGACATCAACACAAGCTAGCTACAGCAGGACATCAACACAAGCTAGCTACAGCAGGACATCAACACAAGCTAGCTACTGCAGGACATCAACACAAGCTTGCTACAGCAGGACATCAACACAAGCTAGCTACAGCAGGACATCAACACAAGCTAGCTACTGCAGGACATCAACACAAGCTAGCTACAGCAGGACATCAACACAAGCTAGCTACAGCAGGACATCAACACAAGCTAGCTACAGCAGGACATCAACACAAGCTAGCTACAGCAGGACATCAACACAAGCTAGCTACTGCAGGACATCAACACAAGCTAGCTACTGCAGGACATCAACACAAGCTAGCTACAGCAGGACATCTACACAAGCTAGCTACAGCAGGACATCTACACAAGCTAGCTACAGCAGGACATCAACACAAGCTAGCTACAGCAGGACATCAACACAAGCTAGCTACTGCAGGACATCAACACAAGCTAGCTACTGCAGGACATCAACACAAGCTAGCTACTGCAAGACATCAACACAAGCAGACCAGAAACAAAAATGACGTTTTGCTTAGGATGTGATTTGATTGGGGTGAAGCCAAATCCAAACTGGCCTACTTTGGGGAGCATTTTGCTGTGAAGGACCACCCACAATTGAGTTCTGATTGGATGCTGATTGGCTAGTTCTTGAATTTTTTATATTTTTTATAAAGGGAGGCCAAATGCTTGCTAGTATCAATCAATCAAATGCTACAGCGACAACATGTCATACTCTTTTGATCCAGACAGCATCAGATACACAGGCAAAACATACTGAATCAGGCCTATGTTGTAGAGTGGCCAGACGGAAGCCCACTTGCAGTTTGCCAAAAGTCACCTAAAGGACTCCCATGCCATGAGAAACTAAGATGGAACTCTTTGTCCTGAATGCCAAGCGTCACATCTGGAGGAAACCTTGCACCATCCCTAAGGTGAAGCTTGGTGGTGGCAGCATCATAATAGGGGGGTGTTTTTCAGCGGCAGATACTGGGAGACTAGTCAGGATCGAATGAAAGGTGAACAGAGCAAAGTACAGAGAGATCCTTGATGAAGGTACGCCACTGAGCACTATGTGTGAGCACTATGTGTGAGCACTATGTGTGAGCACTATGTGTGAGCACTATGTGTGAGCACTATGTGTGAGCACTATGTGTGAGCACTATGTGTGAGCACTATGTGTGAGCACTATGTGTGAGCACTATGTGTGAGCACTATGTGTGAGCACTATGTGTACATTCGTTAATGTATTACAGTTTTACCATGTATTCATACCACTGACAAACTTCAATGAGCTGTTTAGCCAGCAACTACGCATATATCTAAGGTGATCTGTCTATTTGGTAATAATCATTGACCCTCTGGTGGTATAGGTAACTTGTAATGACGCCTCCACATAAACCTGGATTCAAATAAAGGTCTTATTTATCAAACTACTACAGGCGGGATTAGGTTTGGCTGATACAGAAAAATTAAACAATGATTTTTAAGTCATTAAGAACAAGTTGATTGACAAAGTCATGAACAGTTTGAAGAATTTAATAAAATACATTTGGTTGGACTTTAATCAAAAATATGCCTCTGGAGTCAAAATGACCAGGCGATTGTCTAGTCCCCCCCCTCAAAAAAATGGACCGCGGACCGCCATTGGCCCATCCCTAGTCTATAAGATGGAAATGACAAAATAATGGACCCTTGAAAAAAAAATGAAATACCATGTGATGTATATTTAATTTATTTTTGGAATTACGACAAAAAATGAATTAGCATAAATGGGAGAGAAAAGTGAGATCCGAACACAATGCAGACACAATTCAGGCCAATGTGCATTTTAATACCAGGTGTAACGGCAAGTAAATGCGAGGCCCGTGTTCAGAATGAAATCCTATCACAGCTGTTCCGATAGGGATAATGATAGGTGCAAACGACCCCTAAAGAAGCAGCTTTTAATTGAATCAATTGTAGAGTTGATTAATCACATCTCTATTTTTAAAAGCTGCTGATGCTCCACATGCATCAGGAGTGGGCTGACAGGCAGGGTGTGTGTTTAGATGCAGTGTGTACGTGCCGATAACTGCCTTGTTATGGGAGTCATATTCACAGTGATTAGCCCAGGAAGCACGGTCTAAGTTAGGACTGCAAATACCCTTCTAAGTTATTAACTCCACTCTGCTAAAACCTCACTTCCACTCAAACATCACTAGAACCACCTGTCATCAAACTGCAAAAGTTATCTATCAAATATTAATATACTCTTAATTAGCAGACTGTTTACACTAACAGAGTTAGAGGTCAATTTCATTCCATTCCTGTCAATTCAGGAATCGAATATCACTCCTATAGTGAAATTCCATGTATATTTCAACTGACAGGAGTTCAATTGAAATGGAATTGTCCTCCAAATTGACATCAGGTTACTTTCAGATGGAAGATCTGGCCTTAGACATTCTCTCCGTCTGTCATGTCTTCAAAAAGAGATGATTTATTTCATAACCAGGCTTGCATGACTGTGTGAAGGTACTGTAGGGCAGAACCTGAGCTCTGACACACACACACACACACACACACACACACACACACACACACACACACACACACACACACACACACACACACACACACACACACACATGGATCAGACGATACGAGATGAGAGCTGTCTAATCTGGGTGTAGAGATGAATCCTTGTCAGATCAGGCCTTCAGACAAAGCAGAGAGAGACAGAGCCCAGTGGCAGGACAGGACATCTGTCACACAGTACTGCTGAAGGAGTGTTGTTAGGGGTGACCATATTATGGGATGTCTGTGGTAGTCTGCTCAGTACAGTGCAGTATCCCCCTCTTATGACTACGTACCCCCCTTAATGGCCTAAATAATACCCCTCTCCAACTGCTGAGTGTACCAAGGAGAGCTATCTACAAACCCCTTCTATCTCACAGTTACATTACCCTCTTCCGTAGACAGATATCTTCCTTATTGCCCCTATGTGAGTAGTGATGAGCCCTAGTCTCTACAGCACAGACAGGGATAGACAGATATCTTCCTTATTGCCCCTATGTGAGTAGTGATGAGCCCTAGTCTCTACAGCACAGACAGGGATAGACAGATATCTTCCTTATTGCCCCTATGTGAGTAGTAATGAGCCCTAGTCTCTACAGCACAGACAGGGATAGACAGATATCTTCCTTATTGCCCCTATGTGAGTAGTGATGAGCCCTAGTCTCTACAGCACAGACAGGGATAGACAGATATCTTCCTTATTGCCCCTATGTGAGTAGTGATGAGCCCTAGTCTCTACAGCACAGACAGGGATAGACAGATATCTTCCTTATTGCCCCTATGTGAGTAGTGATGAGCCCTAGTCTCTACAGCACAGACAGGGATAGACAGATATCTTCCTTATTGCCCCTATGTGAGTAGTAATGAGCCCTAGTCTCTACAGCACAGACAGGGATAGACAGATATCTTCCTTATTGCCCCTATGTGAGTAGTAATGAGCCCTAGTCTCTACAGCACAGACAGGGATAGACAGATATCTTCCTTATTGCCCCTATGTGAGTAGTGATGAGCCCTAGTCTCTACAGCACAGACAGGGATAGGCCTGATCACTACTCACATCTAGATAATGATGATATAGGAATGTTAACATTACCGTGCCCTAGCACAGCCTACAGTATCTGACAGTATAATACTCTTAATGACAAGAGAGATTGTCTGGGAGAAATAAAGGGATGGAGGGATAATAATAATAATGATAATAATAATGATGATAATAATGATAATAATAATAATGATAATAATGATAATAATAATAATGATAATAATGATAATGATAATAATATTAATGATAATAATAATGATAATAATGATAATAATAATAATAATAATGATAATACTAATAATAATAATGATAATAATAATAATAATTACAATAATTACAATAATAATAATGATAATAATAATAATGATAATAATAATGATAATAATAATAATGATAATAATGATAATGATAATAATATTAATGATAATAATAATGATAATAATGATAATAATAATAATAATGATAATACTAATAATAATAATGATAATAATAATAATAATTACAATAATTACAATAATAATACCAATAATTATAATAATTACCTCAATAATAATACGAATCATGACAATAATCATAATGATAATTATGATAATGCTAATAATAGCGATAATGATGATAATTACAATAATAATAATAATCAATAATCATAATAATACTAATAATGATAATACTATAAATGATAATAATAACAATAATGATAATAATAATGATAATAGTGAGAATAATGAGAATGAGAATAATAATAATGAGAATGATAATAATGATCATAACAATAATGAGAATAATAATAATGATAATTATTATAATGAGAATAATGAGAATTATAATAATGAGAATGATAAAAATAAGAATGATAATGAGAATAAAGATAATTATGTGAGGGGGTGTGAGAGGAGGGGGTGTAGAGAGAAAGAGGAGAGGAGGTAGAACAGGAGAGGGGGTAGAACAGGAGAAGAGGAGAGGGGTGGAAGAGGAGAAGGGGTAGAGCAGGAGAAGACGAGAGAGGGTAGAACAGGAGAAGAGGAGAGGGGTAGAACAGGAGAAGAGGAGAGGGGTGGAACAGGAGAAGAGGAGAGGGGGTAGAACAGGAGAAGAGGAGAGGGGTGGAACAGGAGAAGAGAAGAGGAGAGGGGGTAGAACAGGAGAAGTGGGAGGGGTGGAACAGGAGAAGAGGAGAGGGGTAGAACAGGAGAAGAGGAGAGGGGTAGAACAGGAGAAGAGGAGAGGGGTGGAACAGGAGAAGAGGAGAGGGTGGAACAGGAGAAGTGGAGAGAGGGTAGAACAGGAGAAGAGGAGAGGGGTGGAAGAGGAGAAGGGGTAGAACAGGAGAAGAGGAGAGGGGTGGAAGAGGAGAGGGGTAGAACAGGAGAAGAAGAGGGGGTAGAACAGGAGAAGAGAGGGGGTGGAAGAGGAGAAGAGGAGAGAGGGTAGAACAGGAGAAGAGGAGAGGGGTAGAACAGGAGAAGAGGAGAGGGGTGGAACAGGAGAAGAGGAGAGGGGGTAGAACAGGAGAAGAGGAGAGGGGGTAGAACAGGAGAAGAGGAGAGGGGTGGAACAGGAGAAGAGGAGAGGGGTGGAACAGGAGAAGTGGAGAGAGGGTAGAACAGGAGAAGAGGAGAGGGGTGGAAGAGGAGAAGGGGTAGAACAGGAGAAGAGGAGAGGGGTGGAAGAGGAGAGGGGGTAGAACAGGAGAAGAAGAGGGGGTAGAACAGGAGAAGAGAGGGGGTGGAAGAGGAGAAGAGGAGAGAGGGTAGAACAGGAGAAGAGGAGAGAGGGTAGAACAGGAGAAGAGGAGAAGGGGTAGAACAGGAGAAGATGAGAGGGGTGGAAGAGGAGAAGGGGTAGAACAGGAGAAGAGGAGAGGGGGTAGAACAGGAGAAGAGAAGAGGGGGTAGAACAGGAGAAGAGGAGAGGGGGTAGAACAGGAGAAGAGAAGAGGGGGTGGAAGAGGAGAAGGGGTAGAACAGGAGAAGAGGAGAGAGGGTAGAACAGGAAAAGAGGAGAGGGGGTAGAACAGGAGAAGAGGAGAGGGGGTAGAACAGGAGAAGAGAAGAGGGAGTGGAAGAGGAGAAGGGGTAGAACAGGAGAAGAGGAGAGAGGGTAGAACAGGAGAAGAGGAGAGAGGGTAGAACAGGAGAAGAGAAGAGGGAGTGGAAGAGGAGAAGGGGTAGAACAGGAGAAGAGGAGAGAGGGTAGAACAGGAGAAGAGGAGAGAGGGTAGAACAAGAGAAGAGGAGAGAGGGTAGAACAGGAGAAGAGAAGAGGGGTAGAACAGGAGAAGAGGAGAGGGGGTAGAACAGGAGAAGAGAAGAGGGGTAGAACAGGAGAAGAGAAGAGGGGGTAGAACAGGAGAAGAGGAGAGGGGGTAGAACAGGAGAAGAGGAGAGAGGGTAGAACAAGAGAAGAGGAGAGAGGGTAGAACAGGAGAAGAGGAGAGAGGGTAGAACAGGAGAAGAGGAGAGGGGTAGAACAGGAGAAGAGAAGAGGGAGTGGAAGAGGAGAAGGGGTAGAACAGGAGAAGAGGAGAGAGGGTAGAACAGGAGAAGAGGAGAGAGGGTAGAACAGGAGAAGAGGAGAGAGGGTAGAACAAGAGAAGAGAGAGAGGGGTAGAACAGGAGAAGAGGAGAGAGGGTAGAACAAGAGAAGAGGAGAGAGGGTAGAACAGGAGAAGAGGAGAGAGGGTAGAACAAGAGAAGAGGAGAGAGGGTAGAACAGGAGAAGAGAGAGAGAGGGTAGAACAGGAGAAGAGGAGAGAGGGTAGAACAGGAGAAGAGGAGAGAGGGTAGAACAGGAGAAGAGGAGAGGGGTGGAACAGGAGAAGAGGATAGAGGGTAGAACAAGAGAAGAGGAGAGAGGGTAGAACAAGAGAAGAGGAGAGAGGGTAGAACAGGAGAAGAGGAGAGAGGGTAGAACAGGAGAAGAGGAGAGAGGGTAGAACAGGAGAAGAGGAGAGAGGGTAGAACAAGAGAAGAGGAGAGAGGGTAGAACAAGAGAAGAGGAGAGAGGGTAGAACAGGAGAAGAGGAGAGAGGGTAGAACAGGAGAAGAGGAGAGGGGTGGAAGAGGAGAGGGGGTAGAACAGGAGAAGAGGAGAGGGGGTAGAACAGGAGAAGAGGAGAGGGGGTAGAACAGGAGAAGAGGAGAGGGGTGGAAGAGGAGAGAGGGTAGAACAAGAGAAGAGGAGAGAGGGTAGAACAGGAGAAGAGGAGAGGGGTGGAAGAGGAGAGGGGGTAGAACAGGAGAAGAGGAGAGGGGGTAGAACAGGAGAAGAGGAGAGGGGGTAGAACAGGAGAAGAGGAGAGGGGTGGAAGAGGAGAGGGGTAGAACAGGAGAAGAGGAGAGGGGTGGAAGAGGAGAGGGGGTAGAACAGGAGAAGAGGAGAGGGGGTAGAACAGGAGAAGAGGAGAGGGGGTAGAACAGGAGAAGAGGAGAGGGGGTAGAACAGAAGAAGAGGAGAGGGGGTAGAACAGGAGAAGAGGAGAGGGGTAGAACAAGAGAAGAGGAGAGGGGGTAGAACAGGAGAAGAGAAGAGGGAGTGGAAGAGGAGAAGGGGTAGAACAAGAGAAGAGGAGAGGGGGTAGAACAGGAGAAGAGAAGAGGGAGTGGAAGAGGAGAAGGGGTAGAACAAGAGAAGAGGAGAGAGGGTAGAACAGGAGAAGAGGAGAGGGGTGGAAGAGGAGAAGGGGTAGAACAGGAGAAGAGGAGAGGGGTGGAAGAGGAGAGGGGTAGAACAGGAGAAGAAGAGAGGGGGTAGAACAGGAGAAGAGAGGGGGTGGAAGAGGAGAAGAGGAGAGAGGGTAGAACAGGAGAAGAGGAGAGAGGGTAGAACAGGAGAAGAGGAGAAGGGGTAGAACAGGAGAAGATGAGAGGGGTGGAAGAGGAGAAGGGGTAGAACAGGAGAAGAGGAGAGGGGGTAGAACAGGAGAAGAGAAGAGGGGGTAGAACAGGAGAAGAGGAGAGGGGTAGAACAGGAGAAGAGAAGAGGGGTGGAAGAGGAGAAGGGGTAGAACAGGAGAAGAGGAGAGAGGGTAGAACAGGAAAAAAGGAGAGGGGGTAGAACAGGAGAAGAGGAGAGGGGGTAGAACAGGAGAAGAGAAGAGGGAGTGGAAGAGGAGAAGGGGTAGAACAGGAGAAGAGGAGAGAGGGTAGAACAGGAGAAGAGGAGAGAGGGTAGAACAAGAGAAGAGGAGAGAGGGTAGAACAGGAGAAGAGAAGAGGGGGTAGAACAGGAGAAGAGGAGAGGGGGTAGAACAGGAGAAGAGAAGAGGGGGTAGAACAGGAGAAGAGAAGAGGGGGTAGAACAGGAGAAGAGGAGAGGGGGTAGAACAGGAGAAGAGGAGAGAGGGTAGAACAAGAGAAGAGGAGAGAGGGTAGAACAGGAGAAGAGGAGAGAGGGTAGAACAGGAGAAGAGGAGAGGGGGTAGAACAGGAGAAGAGAAGAGGGAGTGGAAGAGGAGAAGGGGTAGAACAGGAGAAGAGGAGAGAGGGTAGAACAGGAGAAGAGGAGAGAGGGTAGAACAGGAGAAGAGGAGAGAGGGTAGAACAAGAGAAGAGGAGAGAGGGTAGAACAGGAGAAGAGGAGAGAGGGTAGAACAAGAGAAGAGGAGAGAGGGTAGAACAGGAGAAGAGGAGAGAGGGTAGAACAAGAGAAGAGGAGAGAGGGTAGAACAGGAGAAGAGGAGAGAGGGTAGAACAGGAGAAGAGGAGAGAGGGTAGAACAGGAGAAGAGGAGAGAGGGTAGAACAGGAGAAGAGGAGAGGGGTGGAACAGGAGAAGAGGATAGAGGGTAGAACAAGAGAAGAGGAGAGAGGGTAGAACAAGAGAAGAGGAGAGAGGGTAGAACAGGAGAAGAGGAGAGAGGGTAGAACAGGAGAAGAGGAGAGAGGGTAGAACAGGAGAAGAGGAGAGAGGGTAGAACAAGAGAAGAGGAGAGAGGGTAGAACAAGAGAAGAGGAGAGAGGGTAGAACAGGAGAAGAGGAGAGAGGGTAGAACAGGAGAAGAGGAGAGGGGTGGAAGAGGAGAGGGGGTAGAACAGGAGAAGAGGAGAGGGGGTAGAACAGGAGAAGAGGAGAGGGGGTAGAACAGGAGAAGAGGAGAGGGGTGGAAGAGAGAGAGAGGGTAGAACAAGAGAAGAGGAGAGAGGGTAGAACAGGAGAAGAGGAGAGGGGTGGAAGAGGAGAGGGGGTAGAACAGGAGAAGAGGAGAGGGGGTAGAACAGGAGAAGAGGAGAGGGGTAGAACAGGAGAAGAGGAGAGGGGTGGAAGAGGAGAGGGGGTAGAACAGGAGAAGAGGAGAGGGGTGGAAGAGGAGAGGGGGTAGAACAGGAGAAGAGGAGAGAGGGGGTAGAACAGGAGAAGAGGAGAGGGGGTAGAACAGGAGAAGAGGGAGGGGGTAGAACAGAAGAAGAGGAGAGGGGGTAGAACAGGAGAAGAGGAGAGGGGGTAGAACAAGAGAAGAGGGAGGGGTAGAACAGGAGAAGAGAAGAGGGAGTGGAAGAGGAGAAGGGGTAGAACAAGAGAAGAGGAGAGGGGGTAGAACAGGAGAAGAGAAGAGGGAGTGGAAGAGGAGAAGGGGTAGAACAAGAGAAGAGGAGAGGGGGTAGAACAGGAGAAGAGAAGAGGGAGTGGAAGAGGAGAAGGGGTAGAACAAGAGAAGAGGAGAGAGGGTGGAAGAGGAGAAGAGGAGAAGGGGTGGAAGGAGGGCATGATAGAGGGTTGGAGGCTGTGAACTGAGCCAGTTTAATTGCTGTGCTCCAGTTGGAGAAACCAGTTTTAATTGGCTGATAGGTTTCCTGTGAAGGTGGCCAGAGGCAAGGTGTGGGCAGGCTGGCGTTTGTGTGGTGTGTGTGTGTGTGTGTGTGTGGCCAGAGGCGAGCAGCAGTGCTTTTGTCAGTCCAGAGTTTGAGACCCAGAGCGACAGCCCACATCCGACATGAGTTAATAATGTATAACACTGCCTTTGAGGATGTCCCAGTTCCGCAATCAATGTGCGTGTGTGTTTGTGCATGTGTACGTACGTGTGTGTGCACACTGCAATACTCAGGAGGCTATTGCCCTTAGTCTCCACCACTCTACAGTACTGTATGTATCCATAGGAACATAGCAGGCACTGTGCACTGTAAGAGGTAGAGCTGGGAAGACCTGTAGCCTGTTATCTTGCAGTCACAGGAAATGTCCTGCTAACACATAACTCCTCAACAGGAAGTTGTGTCTGAGTGTCTGTCTATGTGGGAGCATGCATATTTATGTCAACTGGGGCAACCTCTTTGCTATAATTGGAAGGATGGAGTGAAAGTGAGCGTCCAATTCGTATTCCTGTCGGTCTCTGGCGTGCAGCGTACTGACACTATGAGTTATGAGCAGTGAGGAGGATGGGGGCCAGAGCGTGTGTGCGATTGACAGGAGGGTTGCTGATGGGGAAGCAGGAAGTACGGTGTGACACCTGGCCCAGAATTAGTCTAACAATCCTTTTCCCGTACTTCCATACCTAATCTCTGGTGGACAGATTCATTTAACATGAATAGAAGTGGCATCTGTCCACAGACTGTGGGATGCGACGACAAACAACAAACTTTCTTTCGGTACGCTGGTTATTTCATCACTGATCATTTGGACAAATCACGATTTCACATCTTTCGAATGTCGAATGGGAGGGGACATTTCACCCATAGACTTGGGAGGGGACATTTCACCCATAGACTTGGGAGGGGACATTTCACCCATAGATTTGGGAGGGGACATTTCACCAATAGATTTGGGAGGGGAAATTTCACCCATAGACTTGGGAGGGGACATTTCGCCCATAGACTTGGGAGGGGACATTTCACCCATAGACTTGGGAGGGGACATTTCACCCATAGACTTGGGAGGGGACATTTCACCCATAGACTTGGGAGGGGACATTTCGCCCATAGACTTGGGAGGGGACATTTCGCCCATAGACTTGGGAGGGGACATTTCACCCATAGACTTGGGAGGGGACATTTCACCCATAGACTTGGGAGGGGACATTTCGCCCATAGACTTGGGAGGGGACATTTCACCCATAGACTTGGGAGGGGACATTTCGCCCATAGACTTGGGAGGGGACATTTCGCCCATAGACTTGGGAGGGAACATTTCAACCATAGACTTAGGAGGGGGACATTTCGCCCATAGACTTGCCTGAAACTGGAGTTTCCTTTTAGAGGAGTGGTTACTTCGCTAGTCTCATTAGTACAGTTTCAAACACGTCTCGCCCAGAACTTAATAGAGCATCTGACTCCATTCCACTAGACTTTAGTCCCGGCGTGTCCGTGATTATACCACACCAAACTACACTACACCCAGGTTTGTTGTCCAGTGGTGTGTATATAAGGTGCTATACTGTCTAACCTTGGTGCTGGAGAGCTTTGTGCAGGCTTTTGTTTTCGGGCTATCAGTTACTTATCAGCATGTGTGGGAATGCTTGTGAGTGCATTCCTGTACTGACATGTGCACGTGTGCCTTGTATACATGCGTTGGTGAGTGACTGGCTAGGGGTGTAAAACCCCTACCACTTACAGCTTGGTCCACTATAGTGGCGTTGTGAAATGTGGAACATGCAGACTGTGGTTGTGTTGTGCTGTATTACGGTTGTCCTGGGAGGGATTAATAGGTGCTAAATAGACAAGTTAAAAAAGGCTGTGTGATTATTGTATCATCTCAGGTCAGGACACCTTCTATCTGGATGTGGTTAAACACACAACACGGTACTGTGACACATGTCCAACTCATGTTCATGAACACCTCCCAAAATGGCGTTGTATGTTCCAGGCTGTGGGTTTGTGTTATAAGTGTATAGTATGTCAGCATGCAGCCACGTGGGCTTGATGTCACGGTAGGTGACGTGTGTGTCTGTGTGTGTGTGTGTACTTCCATACTTCCGTCTGCTTTTGTGTGTGTGCGTGTGCGTTTGTGTGTGTGTGTGTGTGTGTGTGTGTGTGTGTGTGTGTGTGTGTGTGTGCGTGCGTGCGTGTGTGTGTGTGTGTGTGTGTGTGTGTGTGTGTGTGTGTGTGTGTGTGTGTGTGCGTGCGTGCGTGCGTGCGTGTGTGTGTGTGTGTGCGTGCGTGTGTGTGTGTGTGTGTGTGTGCTCCTCTTATAAAGTGCATTCGGAAAGTATTCAGACCCCTTGATTTTTTCCACATGTTGTTACGTTACAACCTTATTCTAAAATTGATTAAATAAATGTTTTTTCTCATCAATCCCCACACAATACCCCATAATGACATCACAATACCCCATAATGAAATCACAATACCCCATAATGACATCACAATACCCCATAATGACAAAGCAAAAACAGGTTTTTAAAAAAAAAATCAAGTCACACACCTGTCTATATAAGGTCCCACAGTTGACAGTGCATGTCAGAGCAAAAATCAAGCCATGAGGTTGAAGGAATTGTCCATAGAGCACTGAGACAGGATTGTGTCGAGGTACAGATGTGGGGAAGGATACCAAAACATTTCTGCAGCATTGAAGGCCTCCATCATTCTAAAATGGAAAGTTTGGAACCACCAAGACTCTTCCTAGAGCTGGCCTTCCAGCCAAACTGAGAAATCGACGGAGAAGGTCCTTGGTCAGGTAGGTGACCAATAACCTAATGGTCACTCTGAGAAAGCTCCAGAGTTCATCTGTGGACATGGGAGAACCTTCCAGAAGGACAACCATCTCTGCAGCACTCCACCAATCAGGCCTTTATGGTAGAGTGGCCAGGCGGAAGCCACTCCTCAGAAAAAGACCCATGACAGCCAGCTTGGAGTTTGCCAAAAGGTACCTAAAGGTACAAGATTGTCTGGTGCAAGATTGTTTGGTCTGATGAAACCAATATTGAACTATTTGGCCTGAATGCCAAGCATCACATCTGGAGGAAACCTGGCACCATCCCTACAGTGACGCATTGTGGTAGAGGCATCACTCTGTGGGAATGTTTTTCAGCAGCAGGGACTGGGAGACTAGTTAATATCGAGGGAACGATAAATGAAGCAAAGTACAGAGAGATCCTTGATGAAAACCTGCTCCAGAGCTCCCAGGACCTCAGACTGGGGTGAAGGTTCACCTTCCATCAGGATAACGACCCTAAGCACACAGCCAAGACAAAGCAGGAGTGGCTTCGGGACAAGTCTCTGAATGTCCTTGAGTGGCCCAGCCAGAGCGGGTCTTGAACCCGATCAAACATCTCTGGAGAGACCTGAAAATAGCTGTGTAGCAATGCTCCCCACCAAACCTTACAGAGCTTGAGAGGATCTGCAGAGAAGAATGGGAGAATTGGAGAAACTCCCCAAATACAGGTGGGCCAAGCTTGTAGCGTCGTACCCAAGAAGACTCAAGGTTGTAATCACTGCCCAAGGGGCTTCAAGTACTGAGTAAAGGGTCTGAATACTTATGTAAATAATGTGTTATTTAAAAAAATGTCTGTAAACCTGTTTTTGCTTTGTCATTATGGGCTATTGCGTGTAGATTGATGAGATTTCTTTTAGATCCATTTTAGAATAAGGCTGTAACGTAACAACATGTGGAAAATGTCTAGGGGTCTCGATACTTTCCGAATGCACTGCATGTGTGTGTCTTTCCACGCAAATGGCTGTTAGCAGTATATAATTGACTTTACCTGCTATCTGCTCTTTCCGTTCCACTCTGGCTCTGGATTTTATTCTAGCCTTCGCACATGAGCTCCCTGTGCAGATGAATATATGTTATTAACTCCCTCCATCCCTCTATACCTCCATCCATCCCTCTATACCTCCATCCATCCCTCTATAACTCCACCAATTCCCTCCATCCCTCTATACCTCCATCTATCCCTCTATACCTCCATCCATCCCTCTATACCTCCCTCCCTCCATCCCTCTATACCTCCCTCCATCCCTCTATACCTCCATCCATCCCTCTATACCTCCCTCTATACCTCCCTCATCCCTCCGTCCCTCCATCCCTCCATTCCTCTATAGATCCATCCCTCCATCCCTCCCTCCCTCTATACATCCATCCCTCCATCCATCCATCTATACCTCCCTCCATCCCTCCGTCCCTCCATCCCTCCGTCCCTCTATAGATCCATCACTCCATCCCATCCATCCCTCTATACCTCCCTCCATCCCTCCGTCCCTCTATACATCCATCCATCCATCCATCCCCTCTATACCTCCATCCCTCTATATATCCATCACTCCCTCCCTCCATCCCTCCATCCTTCTATACATCCATCACTCCCTCCATCCATCCATCCCTCCATCCCTCTATACATCCATCACTCCGTCCCTCTATACATCCATCACTCCCTCCATCCATCCATCCATCCATCCCTCTATACATCCATAACTCCCTCCATCCCTCTATTCCTCCCTCTATCCCTCTGTCCCTCTATACATCCATCCCTCCCTCCATTCATCCCTCTATCCCTCCGTCCCTCCATCCATCCATCCCTCTATACATCCATCACTCCTTCCATCCCTCTATACCTCCCTCCATCCCTCTATACATCCTTCCATCACTCCCTCCATCCATCACTCCATCCCTCTATACATCCATCCATCCATCACTCCCTCCATCCATCCATCCCTCTATACCTCCCTCTATCCCTCCATCCCTCTATACATCCATCCATCATTCCCTCCCTCCCTCCCTCCATCCATCCATCCATCCATCCATCCATCCATCCATCCATCCATCCCTCTATACCTCCCTCAATCCCTCCATCCCTCTATACATCCATCCCTCCCTCCATCCCTCTATACATCCATCCATCACTCCCCATCCATCCATCCATCCCTCCATCCCTCTATACATCCATCCCCCCTCCATCCCTCTATACATCCATCACTCCCTCTCTCTCTCCATCCATCCATCCATCCATCCATCCATCCATCCATCCCCTCTATACATCCATCCCTCTATCCCTCCATCCCTCTATACATCCATCATTCCCTCCATCACTCCATCCATCCCTTCATCCCTCTATATATCCATCAATCCCTCCATCCATCCCACCATCCTGCCATAGCTCCATAGCTCCATCCATCCCTTCATAGCTCCATTTATCCATCCCTCTATCCATCCCTCCATCCCTCTATATATCCATCCCTCCATACATCCATCCCTCCCCCATTCCTTCCTCCAATTAACCATCCCTCTATCCACCCATCCATACATTTCTCCATCCCCCTCCATACCTCCATCCCCCTCCATCCCTCCCTCCATACCTCCATCCCCCTCCATACCTCCACCCATCCCTCCCTCCATACCTCCATCCCTCCCTCCATACCTCCATCCCCCTCCATCCCTACCTCCATCCCTCCCTCCATACCTCCATATCTCATACCTCCATCCCTCCCTCCATACCTCCATCCCTCCCTCCATACCTCCATCCCCCCTCCATACCTCGATCCCTCCCTCCATACCTCAATCCCTCCATCCCTCCCTCCATACCTCAATCACTCCCCCTCCATACCTCCATCACTCCCTCCATACCTCCATACCTCCATCCCTCCCTCCATGCCTACCTCCATACCTCCATCCCTCCCTCCATCCCTCCCCCCTCCATCCCTCCATACCTCCATCCCTCCCTCCATACCTCCATCCCTCCCTCCATACCTCCATCCCTCCCTCCATACCTCCATCCCTCCCTCCATACCTCCATCCCTCCCCCCTCCATCCCTCTATACATCCATCCCTCCCTCCATACCTCCATACCTCCATCCCTCCCTCCATGCCTCCCTCCATACCTCCATCCCTCCCTCCATACCTCCATCCCTCCCCCCTCCATCCCTCTATACATCCATCCCTCCCTCCATACCTCCATCCCTCCCTCCATACCTCCATCGTCCCTTCACCCCTTCTACAAGCCCAGGGTATTAACATTTAATAATAGTTCATGAGTGTGTGTCTGTCTGTGTGTGTGTGTGTGTGTGTGTGTGTGTGTGTGTGTGTGTGTGTGTGTGTGTGTGTGTGTGTGTGTGTGTGTGTGTGTGTGTGTGTGTGTGTGTGTGTGTGTGTGTGTGTGTGTGTGTGTGTGTGTGTGTGTGTGTGTGTGTGTGTGTGTGTGTGTGTGTGTGTGTGTGTGTGTGTGTGTGTGTGCGTCCGTTTGTGTGTGTGTGTGCGTCCGTTTGTGTGTGTGTGTGCGTCCGTTTGTGTGTGTGCTTGCGTGTGTGTGTGTGTGTGTGTGTGTGTGTGTGTGTGTGTGTGTGTGTGTGTGTGTGTGTGTGTGTGTGTGTGTGTGTGTGTGTGTGTGTGTGTGTGTGTGTGTGTGTGTGTGTGTGTGTGTGTGTGTGTGTGTGTGTGTGTGTGTGCATTATACAAAGGGGATTGTCATATATGATTTGAATTGCTGACTGATGTGTGGCTCAAATCGTCTAAGCTTCCTATGATCCAATGGGTCATCAACCCAATGACCTTTCAGTAAGTTTACCAGTGACTGGAGTGAACACACTGAATCCCACTCCATCCAACGCTAACCTTGAACGACGCATACAGTAACACAATCTGTGTTCGTAACAGGTTGGCCATAATGGATAGATACAGTATGTAGCATTTCCCATCAGATTCAAAACACTCAACACGCGCAGTGATCATTACCGTACCTCTGTTTACTTTACTCACTATTTGTTTTGTTGTAACTGGGCCAATGTTCTCCCTGTGCTCCCTTCCTCCTTTGTGTAGCTCTCTCATTCCTCTTCCTAATCAGGGGACAGTGGATCTGAGGAGTATTCCATTCTGTAGGTTATCAGTGAACAAGGTCTTTGCCACCTCGAAACTATCAGACATAGCAATGGTTGAGTAGTCTGGGAAGCCCAGAAGCTAAGGGCAATGGTTGAGTAGTCTGGGAAGCCCAGAAGCTAAGGGCAATGGTTGAGTAGTCTGGGAAGCCCAGAAGCTAAGGGCAATGGTTGAGTAGTCTGGGAAGCCCAGAAGCTAAGGGCAATAGTTGAGTAGTCTGGGAAGCCCAGAAGCTAAGGGCAATGGTTGAGTAGTCTGGGAAGCCCAGAAGCTAAGGGCAATGGTTGAGTAGTCTGGGAAGCCCAGAAGCTAAGGGCAATGGTTGAGTAGTCTGGGAAGCCCAGACTCTAAGGGCAATGGTTGAGTAGTCTGGGAAGCCCAGAAGCTAAGTGCAATGGTTGAGTAGTCTGGGAAGCCCAGACTCTAAGGGCAATGGTTGAGTAGTCTGGGAAGCCCAGAAGCTAAGGGCGAGGAGGGAGGATGAGAGTGGAATGAGAGGAGAGAGAGGGCGAGGGCGAAGGAAGAGAAAGGAGAGCACATTAGGTGATCTTTTTGTGTGTTTTAAGCAACATGGTGCATGTGGTTGTGAAGAAGGCCAAACAAGCACCCTGTTGGGAGAGTAGACCATTATCTCTACTCTACTATTATCTGGAGCCCCACACACACACACACACCCGCAAACGTTCTCGCTCTCCCTCTGTCTCTTGCTCCCTCATTCTCATTTCTCTCTTTTCCTCATTTCCCTGACCTGTACCTGCTTCACTTTATCTCCTCCATGTCTTCTCTCTTTCTCCCTCTTCCCCCTCTCTCCCCCCTCTTTTCACCCCTCTCTCTCCCTCTCCCCCTCTCTCTCCCTCTTTCCCCCTCTTCCCCCTCTCTCTCTCCCTCTTTCCCCCTCTTCTCCCTCTCTCTCCCCCTCTTTCCTCCCTCTCTCCCCCTCTTCCCCCTCTCTCCCCCTTTTTCCTCCCCTCTCCCCCTCTTTGTTCTCCCCCTCTCTGCTCTCCCTCTTTGCTCTTCCCCTCTTTGCTCTCCCCTTCTCTGCTCTCCCCCTCTCTGCTCTCCCTCTTTGCTCTCCCCCTCTTTGCTCTCCCCTCTCTGCTCTCCCCCTCTCTGCTCTCCCTCTTTGCTCTCCCCCTCTTTGCTCTCCCCTTCTCTGCTCTCCCCCTCTCTTTTCCCCCTCTCTGCTCTCTCCCTCTCTGTTCTCTCCCTCATTGCTCTCCCCCTTTTTTCCCCCTCTCTTGTTCCCCCCTTTGCTCTCCCCCTCTCTGCTCTCTCTTTTTCCCCCTCTCCCAAACCTCTCTGCTCTCCCCCTCTCTGCTCTCCCTCATTGCTCTCCCCCTCTTTCCCCCTCTCTGCTCTCCCCCTCTCTGCTCTCCCTCATTGCTCTCCCCCTCTTTTCCCCCTCTCCCCCTCTTTGCTCTCCCCCTCTCTGCTCTCTCTGTTCTTCCCTCTCTCTCCTCTCAGATAAGTTGCTGTATGCCTATGCATGTGTTATATGTTCTCAATTTCACTCTAAAGCTCCCTTCTGCTTTTACATAAGCCGGGCTGGGGCACTGGAACAGCAGGCTGGCTGCTTAGGATGCTTAGGATACTCTAGGCTCTGAATCACCATGCTGGATGAGTGGATCTTACACTGGCACACAAACAGTCAAACTCGCATTAACAAACACACACACACACACACACACACACGCACGCACGCACGCACGCACGCACGCACGCACGCACGCACGCACACACACACACACACACACACACACCACACACACACACACACACACACACACACACACACACACACACACACACACACACACACACACACACACACACACACACACACACACACACACACACACACACACACACACACACACACACACACACACACACACACACACACACACACACACACACACACACCTCTAAACACACACACACAAACACACAAACAGACACCTCTAAACACATACACGCAAACACACAAACACAAAAACGCACGCAAGCATACATGCATAAAAACACACACACCCTGTAAAACAACACATTTCACCCTGTCTGGTGTGACAATAAAACACAACTTTTTTATACATACACATACACACACAGAAACTGTTCCTCTTTAAATACACGTAAAGCACACATGCACACACATAGTCAGATGTACATAATCTGGCTTGCACAAACATAGAGACGTGCACACACAGTCAGATGTACCGTAATAGGCTGAAAACTAATGCTACTGATAGACAGTGACTCTCTCTCTCTGTGATCTCGGCAACATGACTTCACTGCAGTCTTGGTTTCTACAGCATTGGTCCTGGTTTCTATAGCATTGGTCTTGGTTTCTACAGCATTGGTCCTGGTTTCTACAGCATTGGTCTTGGTTTCCATAGAGTTGGTCCTGCTTTCTATAGCATTGGTCTTGGTTTCTACAGCATTGGTCCTGGTTTCTATAGCATTGGTCTTGGTTTCTACAGCATTGGTCTTGGTTTCTACAGCATTGGTCCTGGTTTCCATAGAGTTGGTCCTGCTTTCTATAGCATTGGTCTTGGTTTCTACAGCATTGGTCTTGGTTTCTACAGCATTGGTCTTGGTTTCTACAGCATTGGTCTTGGTTTCTACAGCATTGGTCTTGGTTTCCATAGAGTTGGTCCTGCTTTCTATAGCATTGGTCTTGGTTTCTATAGCATTGGTCCTGCTTTCTACAGCATTGGTCTTGGTTTCCATAGAGTTGGTCCTGCTTTCTATAGCATTGGTCTTGATTTCTACAGCATTGGTCCTGGTTTCTATAGCATTGGTCTTGGTTTCTACAGCATTGGTCTTGGTTTCTACAGCATTGGTCTTGGTTTCCATAGAGTTGGTCCTGCTTTCTATAGCATTGGTCTTGGTTTCTATAGCATTGGTCCTGCTTTCTACAGCATTGGTCTTGGTTTCCATAGAGTTGGTCCTGCTTTCTATAGCATTGGTCTTGGTTTCTATAGCATTGGTCTTGGTTTCCATAGAGTTGGTCCTGCTTTCTATAGCATTGGTCTTGGTTTCCATAGAGTTGGTCCTGCTTTCTATAGCATTGGTCTTGATTTCTACAGCATTGGTCCTGGTTTCTATAGCATTGGTCTTGGTTTCTACAGCATTGGTCTTGGTTTCTACAGCATTGGTCTTGGTTTCCATAGAGTTGGTCCTGCTTTCTATAGCATTGGTCTTGGTTTCTATAGCATTGGTCCTGCTTTCTACAGCATTGGTCTTGGTTTCCATAGAGTTGGTCCTGCTTTCTATAGCATTGGTCTTGATTTCTACAGCATTGGTCCTGGTTTCTATAGCATTGGTCTTGGTTTCTACAGCATTGGTCTTGGTTTCTACAGCATTGGTCTTGGTTTCCATAGAGTTGGTCCTGCTTTCTATAGCATTGGTCTTGGTTTCTATAGCATTGGTCCTGCTTTCTACAGCATTGGTCTTGGTTTCCATAGAGTTGGTCCTGCTTTCTATAGCATTGGTCTTGGTTTCTATAGCATTGGTCTTGGTTTCCATAGAGTTGGTCCTGCTTTCTATAGCATTGGTCTTGGTTTCCATAGAGTTGGTCCTGCTTTCTATAGCATTGGTCTTGGTTTCTACAGCATTGGTCCTGGTTTCTATAGCATTGGTCTTGGTTTCTACAGCATTGGTCTTGGTTTCTATAGCATTGGTCTTGGTTTCTACAGCATTGGTCCTGGTTTCTATAGCATTGGTCTTGGTTTCTACAGCATTGGTCTTGGTTTCTATAGCATTGGTCTTGGTTTCTACAGCATTGGTCTTGGTTTCCATAGAGTTGGTCCTGCTTTCTATAGCATTGGTCTTGGTTTCTACAGCATTGGTCTTGGTTTCTATAGCATTGGTCTTGGTTTCTACAGCATTGGTCCTGGTTTCCATAGAGTTGGTCCTGCTTTCTACAGCATTGGTCTTGGTTTCTACAGCATTGGTCTTGGTTTCTACAGCATTGGTCTTGGTTTCTACAGCATTGGTCTTGGTTTCCATAGAGTTGGTCCTGCTTTCTATAGCATTGGTCTTGGTTTCTATAGCATTGGTCCTGCTTTCTACAGCATTGGTCTTGGTTTCCATAGAGTTGGTCCTGCTTTCTATAGCATTGGTCTTGGTTTCTACAGCATTGGTCCTGGTTTCTATAGCATTGGTCTTGGTTTCTACAGCATTGGTCTTGGTTTCCATAGAGTTGGTCCTGCTTTCTATAGCATTGGTCTTGGTTTCTATAGCATTGGTCCTGCTTTCTACAGCATTGGTCTTGGTTTCCATAGAGTTGGTCCTGCTTTCTATAGCATTGGTCTTGGTTTCTATAGCATTGGTCTTGGTTTCCATAGAGTTGGTCCTGCTTTCTATAGCATTGGTCTTGGTTTCCATAGAGTTGGTCCTGCTTTCTATAGCATTGGTCTTGGTTTCTATAGCATTGGTCTTGGTTTCTACAGCATTGGTCCTGGCTTCTATAGCATTGGTCTTGGTTTCTACAGCATTGGTCTTGGTTTCTATAACATTGGTCTTAGTTTCTATAGCATTGGTCTTGGTTTCTACAGCATTGGTCTTGGCTTCTATAGCATTGGTTTTGGTTTCTACAGCATTGGTCTTGGTTTCCATAGAGTTGGTCCTGCTTTCTATAGCATTGGTCTTGGTTTCTATAGCATTGGTCTTGGTTTCTACAGCATTGGTCTTGGTTTCTATAGCATTGGTCTTGGTTTCTACAGCATTGGTCCTGGTTTCCATAGAGTTGGTCCTGCTTTCTATAGCATTGGTCTTGGTTTCTATAACATTGGTCTTGGTTTCTACAGCATTGGTCTTGGTTTCTACAGCATTGGTCCTGCTTTCTACAGCATTGGTCTTGGTTTCTACAGCATTGGTCCTGGTTTCTATAGCATCGGTCTTGGTTTCTACAGCATTGGTCTTGGTTTCTATAGCATTGGTCTTGGTTTCTATAGCATTGGTCTTGGTTTCTACAGCATTGGTCCTGGTTTCTATAGCATTGGTCTTGGTTTCTACAGCATTGGTCTTGGTTTCTATAGCATTGGTCTTAGTTTCTATAGCATTGGTCTTGGTTTCTACAGCATTGGTCTTGGTTTCTATAGCATTGGTCTTGGTTTCTATAGCATTGGTCTTGGTTTCTACAGCATTGGTCTTGGTTTCTATAGCATTGGTCTTGGTTTCTATAGCATTGGTCTTGGTTTCTACAGCATTGATCTTGGTTTCTATAGCATTGGTCTTGGTTTCTATAGCATTGGTCTTGGTTTTTACAGCATTGGTCCTGGTTTCCATAGAGTTGGTCCTGCTTTCTATAGCATTGGTCTTGGTTTCTACAGCATTGGTCTTGGTTTCCATAGAGTTGGTCCTGCTTTCTATAGCATTGGTCTTGGTTTCTATAGCATTGGTCTTGGTTTCTATAGCATTGGTCTTGGTTTCTACAGCATTGGTCTTGGTTTCCATAGAGTTGGTCCTGCTTTCTATAGCATTGGTCTTGGTTTTTATAGCATTGGTCTTGGTTTCTATAGCATTGGTCTTGGTTTCTACAGCATTGGTCCTGGTTTCTATAGAGTTGGTCCTGCTTTCTATAGCATTGGTCTTGGTTTTTATAGCATTGGTCTTGGTTTCTATAGCATTGGTCTTGGTTTCTACAGCATTGGTCCTGGTTTCTATAGCATTGGTCTTGGTTTCTATAGCATTGGTCTTGGTTTCTACAGCATTGGTCCTGCTTTCTATAGCATTGGTCTTGGTTTTTATAGCATTGGTCTTGGTTTCTATAGCATTGGTCTTGGTTTCTACAGCATTGGTCTTGGTTTCTATAGCATTGGTCTTGGTTTCTATAGCATTGGTCTTGGTTTCTACAGCATTGGTCTTGGTTTCTACAGCATTGGTCTTGGTTTCTATAGCATTGGTCTTGGTTTCTATAGCATTGGTCTTGGTTTCTATAGCATTGGTCTTGGTTTCTACAGCATTGGTCCTGCTTTCTATAGCATTGGTCTTGGTTTTTATAGCATTGGTCTTGGTTTCTATAGCATTGGTCTTGGTTTCTACAGCATTGGTCCTGGTTTCTATAGCATTGGTCTTGGGATTATATAGCATTAGTCTTTGTTTATATAGCATTGGTTCTGGTTTATATAGCATTGGTCCTGGTTTCCATGGCATTGGTCCTGGTTTCCATAGCATTGGTCCTGGTTTCTATAGCATTGTGTGTGCATGTGCCCTCTCCGTAACAGACTTAAAGCAGGATGAGATGGAGGGGAGGAGCGAGGGAGACAGAAGGAGGAGAAGTGTTGTCCTGTCCCCAGGTATCTCTAACAGGCTTGGTTATTAGACCTGGGCCCTCTGGGCAACGAAGGAATTAGACAGCTCACTTGACGACAAAAGGTCTGGAGCCGCGGAGACGGTTACCACTGTGAGGGTTTCCATGAAGAAAGGTTATTGATTATTACTGGATGGATGTGTGTGTGAGGCTTGGTGGAACAGGGGAATAGCCATGCTGAGCTCTAAGACATCTCAGAGGAGATCTATTCCTCTGGATGCTAGGCAGTTTGGTAGTTCACCACTGTCTGAATACAGATACATTATCTATCACTACCCTTCCTCCCAGAATCAAAGTGAGACTATCCAGCCCTCTGCTCCCACAGGACAATACTGTAGAAGGCCAAGCTATTTACCAAGCTGACAAGCTAAAAATCTGTCGTTCTGACCCTGAGCATGGTAGTTAACCCACTGTTCCCGAGCGCCGATGATGGGGATGTCGATTAAGGGAGCCCTCCGCACCTCTCTGATTCAGAGGGGTTGGGTTAAATGCATGGGAAAGCAGTGCTGGTCACTGACACACCTTTTTACTGAAGAATCTCTTATCTCCGTCTTAGAATAGAGCAGGGCACCTCGGAGCCCTCTTATCTCCGTCTTAGAATAGAGCAGGGCACCTCGGAGCCCTCTTATCTCCGTCTTAGAATAGAGCAAGGCACCTCGGAGCCCTCTTATCTCCATCTTAGAATAGAGCAGGGCACTTCGGAGCCCTCTTATCTCCGTCTTAGAATAGAGCAGGGCACCTCGGAGCCCTCTTATCTCCATCTTAGAATAGAGCAACCCTTTTTTCAACCCATCCATTTTTCATGTGCCTGAATCCTTGATGCGTTGCCTGCTTGCTGCGGTGTGGTTTGGCAGCCCAGGCAAAGCTACATAAATATCCTACTAAAAACAAAGTTGAACCCCTCCTCCCCCACCCTAAAAGGTGGTCAACCTTTAAAACAGGCCTGTTTCTTCTTCACAACACTCATCCCCTGTCTCTCTGTCTCTAAACACTCTGTCTCTCTGTCTCTAAACACTCTGTCTCTCTGTCTCTAAACACTCTGCTCTCTGTCTCTAAACACTCTGTCTCTCTGTCTCTAAACACTCTGTCTCTCTGTCTCTAAACACTCTGTCTCTCTGTCTCTAAACACTCTGTCTCTCTGTCTCTAAACACTCTGTCTCTCTGTCTCTAAACACTCTGTCTCTCTGTCTCTAAACACTCTGCTCTCTCTGTCTCTAAACACTCTGCTCTCTCTGTCTCTAAACACTCTGCTCTCTCTGTCTCTAAACACTCTGCTCTCTCTGTCTCTAAACACTCTGTCTCTCTGTCTCTAAACACTCTGCTCTCTCTGTCTCTAAACACTCTGTCTCTCTGTCTCTAAACACTCTGCTCTCTCTGTCTCTAAACACTCTGCTCTCTCTGTCTCTAAACACTCTGCTCTCTCTGTCTCTAAACACTCTGCTCTCTCTGTCTCTAAACACTCTGTCTCTCTGTCTCTAAACACTCTGTCTCTCTGTCTCTAAACACTCTGCTCTCTGTCTCTAAACACTCTGTCTCTAAACACTCTGTCTGTCTCTAAACACTCTGTCTCTCTGTCTCTAAACACTCTGTCTCTCTGTCTCTAAACACTCTGTCTCTCTGTCTCTAAACACTCTGTCTCTCTGTCTCTAAACACTCTGTCTCTCTGTCTCTAAACACTCTGCTCTCTCTGTCTCTAAACACTCTGCTCTCTGTCTCTAAACACTCTGCTCTCTCTGTCTCTAAACACTCTGTCTCTCTGTCTCTAAACACTCTGTCTCTCTGTCTCTAAACACTCTGTCTCTCTGTCTCTAAACACTCTGTCTCTCTGTCTCTAAACACTCTGTCTCTCTGTCTCTAAACACTCTGCTCTCTCTGTCTCTAAACACTCTGCTCTCTCTGTCTCTAAACACTCTGTCTCTCTGTCTCTAAACACTCTGTCTCTCTGTCTCTAAACACTCTGTCTCTCTGTCTCTAAACACTCTGTCTCTCTGTCTCTAAACACTCTGTCTCTCTGTCTCTAAACACTCTGTCTCTCTGTCTCTAAACACTCTGTCTCTCTGTCTCTAAACACTCTGTCTCTCTGTCTCTAAACACTCTGCTCTCTCTGTCTCTAAACACTCTGTCTCTCTGTCTCTAAACACTCTGCTCTCTCTGTCTCTAAACACTCTGTCTCTCTGTCTCTAAACACTCTGCTCTCTCTGTCTCTAAACACTCTGCTCTCTCTGTCTCTAAACACTCTGCTCTCTCTGTCTCTAAACACTCTGCTCTCTCTGTCTCTAAACACTCTGTCTCTCTGTCTCTAAACACTCTGCTCTCTCTGTCTCTAAACACTCTGCTCTCTCTGTCTCTAAACACTCTGCTCTCTCTGTCTCTAAACACTCTGTCTCTCTGTCTCTAAACACTCTGTCTCTCTGTCTCTAAACACTCTGTCTCTCTGTCTCTAAACACTCTGTCTCTCTGTCTCTAAACACTCTGTCTCTCTGTCTCTAAACACTCTGCTCTCTCTGTCTCTAAACACTCTGCTCTCTGTCTCTAAACACTCTGCTCTCTCTGTCTCTAAACACTCTGTCTCTCTGTCTCTAAACACTCTGTCTCTCTGTCTCTAAACACTCTGTCTCTCTGTCTCTAAACACTCTGTCTCTCTGTCTCTAAACACTCTGTCTCTCTGTCTCTAAACACTCTGCTCTCTCTGTCTCTAAACACTCTGCTCTCTCTGTCTCTAAACACTCTGTCTCTCTGTCTCTAAACACTCTGCTCTCTCTGTCTCTAAACACTCTGTCTCTCTGTCTCTAAACACTCTGTCTCTCTGTCTCTAAACACTCTGTCTCTCTGTCTCTAAACACTCTGTCTCTCTGTCTCTAAACACTCTGTCTCTCTGTCTCTAAACACTCTGTCTCTCTGTCTCTAAACACTCTGCTCTCTCTGTCTCTAAACACTCTGTCTCTCTGTCTCTAAACACTCTGCTCTCTCTGTCTCTAAACACTCTGCTCTCTCTGTCTCTAAACACTCTGCTCTCTCTGTCTCTAAACACTCTGTCTCTCTGTCTCTAAACACTCTGCTCTCTCTGTCTCTAAACACTCTGCTCTCTCTGTCTCTAAACACTCTGTCTCTCTGTCTCTAAACACTCTGCTCTCTCT
>NC_060187.1:13164369-13181869 GCF_021184085.1 Oncorhynchus gorbuscha | reverse complement strand
CTGGCCTCACCCTACTAGAATCTGAAATCAAAGGCCTACTGTTTGCTGAGGATGTGGTGCTTCGGTCTCCAACCAAGGAGGGCCTACAGCAGCATCTAGATCTTCTGCACAGATTCTGTCAGTCCCGGGCCCTGACAGTAAATTTCAGTAAGACAAAAATAATGGTGTTCCAAAAAAGGTCCAGTTGCCAGGACCACAAATAGAAATTCCATCTAGACACCATTGCCCTAGAGCACACAGTGTACAGTGGGGCAAAAAAAGTATTTAGTCAGCCACCAATGGTGCAAGTTCTCCCACTTAAAAAGATGAGAGAGGCCTGTATTTTCATCATAGGTACACTTCAACATGAGGATCTGGCTAAAAAGACATGAATCAGTTATAGAACCCATTGCCCTCTACAAAATGGGACAAACACCAAATGAAGACCTCCTCGGTGTACAATGTAAAGCACCAAATAATGCATGCAGAGCAGAATTATGACGATTCCCGCTAATTATAAACATCCAGAAAAGAGCAGTTAAATTCTACAACCACATAAAAATAAGTGATTCCATTCCATAAGAAAGCCATCACCTACAGAGAGATGAACCTGGAGAAGAGTCCTCTCAGACAGCTGGTCCTGGGGCTCCCTTCACAAACAGACCCCACAGAGCCAATTGGACCCACCCAAATCATGAGAAAACAAAAAGATAAGTACTTGACACATTGGAAAGAACTAACTAAAAGACAAAGCAAACTGGAATGCTATTTGGCCCTAAACAGAGTGCAAACTGAGTGGAAACTGAGCTGCACTTCCTAACCTCCTGCCAAATGTATGACCATATTAGAGACACATATTTTGCTCAGATTACACAGATCCACAAAGAATTTGAAAACAAATCCAATTTTGATAAACTCCCATATCTACTGGGTGAAATACCACAGTGTGACATCACAGCAGCAAGATGTGTGATCTGTTGCCACAAGAAAAGGGCAACCAGTGAAGAACAAACACCATTGTAAATACAACCCATATTTAGGTTTATTTATTTTCCCTTTCATACTTTAACCATTTGCACAACGTTACAAAACTGTTCGTCAGTAATATAACATTTGACTTGTCTGTATTATTTTGAAACTTTGGTGTGTATTGTTTACTGTTCATTTCTGTTTGTTTATTGACCTTTTTCACTTGTTTTGGCAATGTAAACCAATGCCAATAAAGCCCTTTGAATTGAATTGATAGAGAGAGATCTGTTTTCACTTTAGAGTGCTCATCTCAGCACTCCGGCCCAGAGAGAGTACAAAGAAATATGCTAAATAACATTGCTTCATCCATTCAGAGCACTAGCAGAAAGACACAGAGAGATACACAGAAGACACAGAGAGGCCTAGAGAGGCCCAGAGAGGCCCAGAGAGACACAGAAGACACAGAGAGGCACAGAGAGATGCACAGAGATACACAGAGAGACACAGAGAGGCCCAGAGAGGCCTAGAGAGGCCCAGAGAGGCCCAGAGAGACACAGAAGACACAGAGAGGCCCAGAGGCACAGAGAGATGCCCAGAGATACACAGAGAGACACAGAGAGGCCCAGAGAGGCCCAGAGAGACACAGAAGACACAGAGAGGCCCAAAGGCACAGAGAGATGCACAGAGATACACAGAGAGACACAGAGAGGCCCAGAGAGGCCCAGAGAGACACAGAAGACACAGAGGCCCAGAGGCACAGAGAGATACACAGAGAGACACAGAGAGGCCCAGAGAGGCCCAGAGAGACACAGAGCGACACAGAGAGGCACAGAGCGACACAGAAAGACACAGAGCGACACAGAGACACAGATTATCACAGAGAGGCACAGAGCGACACAGAAAGACACAGAGCGACACAGAGAGGCACAGATTATCACAGAGAGGCACAAATGAACACAGAGAGGCACAGAGAGACACAGAGAGACACATCGCGACATTGAGAGGCCCAGAGAGGCCCAGAGAGACACAGAGAGACACAGAGAGGCACAGAGAGCCAGGGATAGAGATAGAGAGCAACACAGAAAGACACAGAGCGGCACAGAGAGGCACAGAGAGGCACAGAGAAGCACAGAGAAGTACAGAGAAGCACAGATTAACACATAGAGGCACATAGAGACCCGGAGAGGCACAGAAAGACACAGAGCGACACAGAGAGGCACAGATTATCACAGAGAGGCACATATTATCACAGAGAGGCACAAATGAACACAGAGTGACACAGAGAGGCACAGAAAGACACAGAGATACGGAGAGGCAAGAGAGGCACAGAGACACAGAACGACAGAGAGGCACAGAGCGACACGGAAAGACAGAGATACGGAGAGGCAAGGAGAGGCACAGAGACACAGAACGACAGAGAGGCACAAATGAACACAGAGTGACACAGAGAGGCACAGAAAGACACAGAGATACGGAGAGGCAAGGAGAGGCACAGAGACACAGAACGACAGAGAGGCACAGAGCGACACGGAAAGACACAGAGATACGGAGAGGCAAGGAGAGGCACAGAGACACAGAACGACAGAGAGGCACAGAGCGACACGGAAAGACAGAGATAGAGACAGAGCAACACAAAGAGCAACCCAGAGAGACCCAGAAAGACACAGAGATGCAGAGAGACACATAGCGATACTGAGAGGCACAGATTAACACAGAGAGACACATAGCGACACTGAGAGGCACAGAGAGACGCAGAGGCACAGATTAACACAGAGAGACACATAGCGACACAGAGAGGCACAGATTAACACAGAGAGACACATAGCGACACTGAGAGGCACAGAGAGACGCAGAGGCACAGATTAACACAGAGGCACAGAGAGGGAAAAGAGGCTCAGAGCGACACTGAGGGACACAGAGCGACACAGAGCGACACAGAGAGGGAAAAGAGGCTCAGAGCGACACTGAGGGACACAGAGCGACAGAGCGACACAGAGAGGCACAGAGAGAAACAGAGAGACACAGAGACACTGAGAGACACTGAGAGACACAGAGCGACACAGAGCTACACAGAGAGGCACAGAGAGACACAGAGAGGCAGAGAGAGGCACTGAGAGACACAGAGCGACACAGAGCTACACAGAGAGGCACAGAGAGACACAGAGAGGCAGAGAGAGGCACTGAGAGACACAGAATGGCACAGAGAGACGCAGAGAGGGACAGAGAGGCACAGAGAGGCACAGAGAGACACAGAGCGACACAGAGCTACACAGAGAGGCACAGAGAGACACAGAGAGGCAGAGAGAGGCACTGAGAGACACAGAACAGCACAGAGAGACGCAGAGAGGGACAGAGAGGGACAGAGAGGCACAGAGAGACACAGAGCGACACAGAGCGACACTGAGAGGCACAGAGCGACACTGAGAGACACAGAGCGACACAGAGAGGCACAGAGAGGCGCTGAGAGACACAGAGAGACGTAGAAAGCCATGCTTCGACCAAGAGGCAAAGGGGAGCACATATTAAGATCTCTGTAGTGTGTCCAGGTCCTCACCGCTTAGAGCCAAACTGTTTAGCATGATAATGAGCAGCCGTAATGGTTTTCATAGCCAAATACCTCTACTTCCTTGCAGATTTGGTGGATGGTGGGACGTGGGGGTGAATCATTTCAAGGTTGAATCACATGCTTACATGTAGACTGTAACAGTCTACATTTAGGGTACAGCTAACTGCAGTAAACAATTCTAACTGTAACAGTCTATATGTAGGTTACAGCTAACTGTAACAGTCTATATGTAGGTTACAGCTAACTGTAACAGTCTATATGTAGGGTACAGCCAACTGTAACAGTCTATATGTAGGGTACAGCTAACTGTAACAGTCTATATGTAGGTTACAGCTAACTGTAACAGTCTATATGTAGGGTACAGCTAACTGTAACAGTCTATATGTAGGGTACAGCTAACTGTAACAGTCTATATGTAGGTTACAGCTAACTGTAACAGTCTACATGTAGGGTACAGCCAACTGTAACAGTCTATATGTAGGGTACAATTCAAACTGTAACAGTCTACATGTAGGTTACAGCTAACTGTAACAGTCTATATGTAGGGTACAATTCAAACTGTAACAGTCTACATGTAGGTTACAGCTAACTGTAACAGTCTATATGTAGGGTACAATTCAAACTGTAACAGTCTACATGTAGGGTACAGCTAACTGTAACAGTCTATATGTAGGGTACAATTCAAACTGTAACAGTCTACATGTAGGTTACAGATAACTGTAACAGTCTATATGTAGGGTACAGCTAACTGTAACAGTCTATATGTAGGGTACAGCTAACTGTAACAGTCTATATATAGGGTACAATCCTAACTGTAACAGTCTATATGTAGGGTACAGCTAACTGTAACAGTCTATATGTAGGTTACAGCTGACTGTAACAGTCTATATGTAGGGTACAGCTGACTGTAACAGTCTATATGTAGGTTACAGCTAACTGTAACAGTCTATATGTAGGGTACAGCTAACTCTAACAGTCTACATGTAGAGTACAGCTAACTGCAACAGTATATATGTAGAGTACAATTCTAACTGTAACAGTCTACATGTAGGGTACAATTCTAACTGTAACAGTCTATATGTAGGGTACAGGTAACTGTAACAGTCTGTATGTAGGGTACAGCTAACTGTAACAGTCCATATGTAGGGTACAACTAACTGTAACAGTCTACATGTAGGGTACAGCTAACTGTAACAGTCTATATGTAGGGTACAGCTAACTGTAACAGTCTGTATGTAGGGTACAGCTAACTGTAACAGTCCATATGTAGGGTACAACTAACTGTAACAGTCTACATGTAGGGTACAGCTAACTGTAACAGTCTATATGTAGGGTACAGCTAACTGTAACAGTCTATATGTAGGGTACAGCTAACTGTAACAGTCTATATGTAGGGTACAGCTGACTGTAACAGTCTATATGTAGGGTACAGCTAACTGTAACAGTCTATATGTAGGGTACAGCTGACTGTAACAGTCTATATGTAAGGTACAGCTGACTGTAACAGTCTATGTGTAGGCTACAGCTAACTGTAACAGTCTATATGTAGGGTACAGCTGACTGTAACAGTCTATATGTAAGGTACAGCTGACTGTAACAGTCTATGTGTAGGCTACAGCTAACTGTAACAGTCTACATTTAGGGTACAGCTAACTGCAGTAAACAATTCTAACTGTAACAGTCTATATGTAGGTTACAGCTAACTGTAACAGTCTATATGTAGGTTACAGCTAACTGTAACAGTCTATATGTTACAGCCAACTGTAACAGTCTATATGTAGGGTACAGCCTAACTGTAACAGTCTATATGTAGGGTACAGCTAACTGTAACAGTCTATATGTAGGTTACAGCTAACTGTAACAGTCTATATGTAGGTTACAGCTAACTGTAACAGCATGTAGGTTACAGCTAACTGTAACAGTCTATATGTAGGTTACAGCTAACTGTAACAGTCTATATGTAGGGTACAGCTAACTGTAACAGTCTATATGTAGGTTACAGCTAACTGTAACAGTCTATATGTAACTGTAACAGTCTACATAGGTCTATACTAAAGTACAGCCAACTGTAACAGTCTATATGTAGGTTCAAACTGTAACAGTCTACATGTAGGTTACAGCTAACTGTAACAGTCTATATGTAGGGTACAATTCAAACTGTAACAGTCTACATGTAGGTTACAGCTAACTGTAACAGTCTATATGTAGGGTACAATTCAAACTGTAACAGTCTACATGTACAGCTAACTGTAACAGTCAGATAACTGTAACTGTAACAGTCTATATGTAGGGTACAGCTAACTGTAACAGTCTATATGTAGGGTACAGCTAACTGTAACAGTCTATATATAGGGTACAATCCTAACTGTAACAGTCTATATGTAGGGTACAGCTAACTGTAACAGTCTATATGTAGGTTACAGCTGACTGTAACAGTCTATATGTAGGGTACAGCTGACTGTAACAGTCTATATGTAGGTTACAACTGACTGTAACAGTCTATATGTATGGTACAGCTAACTGTAACAGTCTACATGTAGGTTACAGCTGACTGTAACAGTCTATATGTAGGTTACAGCTAACTGTAACAGTCTATATGTAGGTTACAGCTAACTGTAACAGTCTACATGTAGAGTACAGCTAACTGCAACAGTATATATAGGGTACAATTCAAACTGAGTACAAGGTTACAGATCTAACTGTAACAGTCTAGTCATGTAGTACAGCTAACTGTAACAGTCAATACAATCTAACTGTAACAGTCTATATGTAGGGTACAGCTAACTGTAACAGTCTATATGTAGGTTACAGTGACTGTAACAGTCTATATGTAGGGTACAGCTGACTGTAACAGTCTATATGTAGGTTACAACTGACTGTAACAGTCTATATGTATGGTACAGCTACTGTAACAGTCATGGGTTACAGCTGACTGTAACAGTCTATATGTAACAGCTAACTGTAACAGTCTATATGTAGGTTACAGCTAACTGTAACAGTCTCTACAGCTACTGCAACAGTATATATGTAGAGTACAATTCTAACTGTAACAGTCTACAGTACAATTCTAACTGTAACAGTCTGTAGGGTACAGGTAACTGTAACAGTCTGTATGTAGGGTACAGCTAACTGTAACAGTCCATATGTAGGGTACAACTAACTGTAACAGTCTACATGTAGGTACAGCTAACTACAGCTAACTGTAACAGTCTGTATGTAGGGTACAGCTAACTGTAACAGTCTACAACTAATGTAGGGTACAGCTAACTGTAACAGTCTATATGTAGGTACAGCTAACTGTAACAGTCTACATGTAGGTACAGCTAACTGTAACAGTCTATATGTAGGGTACAGCTAACTGTAACAGTCTATATGTAGGTTACAGCTAACTGTAACAGTCTATATGTAGGGTACAGCTAACTCTAACAGTCTACATGTAGAGTACAGCTAACTGCAACAGTCTATATGTAGAGTACAATTCTAACTGTAACAGTCTATATGTAGGGTACAATTCAAACTGTAACAGTCTACATGTAGGGTACAGCTAACTGTAACAGTCTATATGTAGGGTACAGCTAACTGTAACAGTCTATATGTAGGGTACAGCTAACTGCTGTACGATCATGTTGGTGAAAACTTTTATGTTCAACATAACGTGTGATTTCAATACATCAAGGCAGCAGAAAGCTATTTCTCATAATCTGTATATGAAAGTAGTTGATAAAACATCTCAGGTCTGGGATCAGAAGGTCAACCTGTGTGAAAGGAATAATTTGGTAGTGATAAAATTCTCAGCACTTTAATTAGCTCTACTAGTCTAAGTATGAAAGCTTTCAGTGAACATAATTACTGATGGCCATGGAATACATTTCTGACTGAACACAATGAATCCCTCATACGACGTTCCGAGTCTCTCTTCTTCTTTGATTGGAGCACGTTTTGTGTTTAAGGTATTAAGCCCTTGCGCGTAAATCATCGATCGATCGCTCGCTGTGGTTGTCAAACCAAGAGAGGGAGTGAACAAATGAGGGCTCTATCTCTCTCTAGTTCTCTCTCTAGTTCTCTCTCTAGTGGTCCTTCTGTAGCTCAGTTGGTAGAGCATGGCGCTTGTAACGCCAGGGTAGTGGGTTCGATCCCCGGGACCACCCATACGTAGAATGTATGCACACATGACTGTAAGTCGCTTTGGATAAAAGCGTCTGCTAAATGGCATATATTATTATTATTATTATTATCTCTCTAGTTCTCTCTCTCTAGTTCTCTCTCTAGTTCTCTCTCTAGTTCTCTCTCTAGTTCTCTCTCTCGTTCTCTCTCTCCCTCTCTCTCTCTCTTTCTCTCTAGTTCTCTCTCTCTAGTTCTCTCTCTAGTTCTCTCTCTAGTTCTCTCTCTCCCTCTCTCTCTCTTTCTCTCTCTTTCTCTCTCGTTCTCTCTGGTTCTCTCTGTCTCTCTAGTTCTCTCTCTAGTTCTCTCTCTAGTTCTCTCTCTCTCTAGTTCTCTCTCTCCCTCTCTCTCTTTCTCTCGCTCTTTCTCTCTCTCTTTCTCTCTCTCTCTACTTCTCTCTCTCTCACCCCCCCTTGCTCTCTCTCTCTCTATATTTCTCTCTCACTCTCTCTCTCCGTCTCTCGCTCTCTTCCTATTTCTCTCCCTCTCTCTCTATTTCTCTCTCCCTCTCTCTCTCTCGCTCTCTCTCTCTATTTTTCTATCGCTCTCTCCACCATTCAGTGGAGTGAATAATTAACGTCTCACTCATTCATCACAGCTAATGTCACTTTCCATAAGACAGTTATTTCATGCTGACCCAGTGGAAAAGACAATATAATATAAAACAATATATATAAAAAAGAAGCATGTGATTCAACCTTGTAATGCTACAACATACTCTATCCCTAATAATAACCTCTATCTATAATAATAACCTCTATCTGTAATAATAACCTCTACCTATAAAAATGAACTATTTCTATAATAATAACCACTATCTAGAAAAATCACCTCTATCTAGAATAATAACCTCTATCTAGAATAATAACCTTTATCTAGAATAATAAAATATCTATATGTTGTTAGTTCAAAGATGTTATTGGAAAATTGTATTTTTCTTGTTCTAATTGTCTCCAGCACAGCAGTGTATGTAGACTCACAGGTGCACTAACTGCCTCGTACTGTCTGTCTTCTGTTGTTACAGGAGAGTAGAGGAGGAGAAATGAACCCTCCTTCCTCTTTCTCTCGTCTCTTTTATTTCATCCAAAAATTCATAACAAGATCAGGGCTTTTCCTCTGGAGGAGTGTCCCTTTCCATCCTTTATATATTGTCCTTCATTATCTGATTAGGCTCACAGCGAGGCTTGTTCTCTGTCTGTTATTCAATGTCAACCTTTATACACACAGATAAGCCATAGAGAGGAAGAGGGAGGGAGGGATGGGACAAGAGGGGGGGGGTGAGGGAGGGAGGGGGAGATGGGGAGGGAGGGAGGGAGAGAGGGAGGCTGGAGGGAGGGATGGGACGGGAGGGATGGGACAAGAGGGGGTGAGGGAGGGAGGGAGGGAGGGAGGGGAGATGGGGAGGGAGGGAGGGAGGGAGGGGGAGATGAGGGAGGGAGGGAGGGAGGGAGGGAGGGAAGGAGGGAGGGAAGGAGGGGGAGGTGATATCAGCCTCCTCTTGTAGTCCAACCTAAATTATAGACAATATGACCTGTGTGTGTGGGGTGGTAAGGTTCTTACGGTGAAGGTGTGTGTGTGTGTGTGTGTGTGTGTGTGTGTGTGTGTGTGTGTGTGTGTGTGTGTGTGTGTGTGTGTGTGTGTGTGTGTGTGTGTGTGTGTGTGTGTGTGTGTGTGTGTGTGTGTGTGTGTGTGTGTGTGTGTGTGTGTGTGTGTGTGTGTGTGTGTGTGCATGCTTGGTAACAGGTATTGGTGGGAAGACTACATGTTCATGTTGTTGTGGTTCTAGCTAAGAATAATTTAGAGTACATAATAAAGACCACTGATGTGTGAGGTTATGAGGTGGTGTGTGTCCGTCCAGGGGTCTCTTCAGGTCTGATGTGTGAGGTTATGAGGTGGTGCGTGTCTGTCCAGCGGTCTCTTCAGGTCTGATGTGTGAAGACATTCTCTTTCTTGGTGGAGATTGGCCTGTCACACAGCCCTATGCTTCCCAATGAGTAATATGAATTGGACAGAAACACACTTGGACTGTCACGCACACACACATGCAGACACACAATAAGGTATGACATCAGCCGCGCGTGTGTGTGTGTACGTGTGTACGTGTGTGTGTGTGTGTGTGTTTGTGTGTGTGTGTGAAACTTAGAGGGCCAACACTGAACATTAAAGAGATTGAGAGTAACTAGTAGAAAATGAAACATCCTATTTAGAGCTCTGTCTATCTTACAGCCCAGTAGTCCTTGAAGTGGCCCGCCATCGTTGCCAGGCTCAAAAGTAAAGTCACCCCAAGTACAGAGTTCTGACACGCATGTTTGCCAATGTTACAGTGCAGTGCCTATTCAAGACGTCACTACCACTTTAAAATGACTCCGTCATTAAGCCGGCATATTGATCCCATTTCCCAACCTCCGGTTTTGTTTGAGGAGTGGTGAGCGGGAGGAGAGGGGAGAAGAGGGGGAAGAAGTGAATGGGAGGGACATTTACTACAGAGAGGTAATTCGATTGGGAATCGCAGCGACGAAGGAATTAAGACAGCTCACTTGGCGACAAAAGATCTGGAACCGCGGAGACAGTGAGGGATTCCATAAAGAAAAGTTATTGATTATTACTGGATGGATGTGTGTGTGAGGCTTGGTGGAACAGGGGAATAAGCATGCTGATCTACTAGCTCTCACTGTCTCGCATCAGAATTAGACCTTATCCATGTTTCTCAAAAGTACATTTTGAAGTTGTTCCAAATGTCAAATTTTGAAGTGTTTAAGGTTAAGTTCAGGCATTAACACAGAATGGTGAAGGTAAGGGTTAAGGTTGAGGGTTAAGGTTGAGGGTTAAGGTTGTGGGTTAAGGCTGAGGGTTAAGGTAGAGGGTTAAGGTAGAGGGTTAAGGTTGAGGGTTAAGGTAAGCTTTAAGGTTTGAGTCAAGGTTGAGGGTAAAGGTTGGGGTTAAGGTTGAGGGTTAAGGTTAAGGTAAGGGTTAAGGACGAAGGTTAAGGTAGTGTGCGTGTGTGTGTGTGTGTGTGTGTGTGTGTGTGTGTGTGTGTGTGTGTGTGTGTGTGTGTGTGTGTGTGTGTGCGTGCGTGCGTGCGTGCGTGTGTGTGTGTGAGCGCGCGCGTGCGTGTGCGCGTGTGTTCTGCCTGTCTATGTGTGTGAGTGATATGAGGCTAAAGCCCAGAGTTGGCTGTCTGCAGCTCCTGTTGTGTGTATTGCTGCTCCTCTCCTGAACCTTTCCTAGTCCACTCGTCTCCTGGTCCTCTCCTTTCTGTGAGTCTCTCTCTAATTTCTATTCTAGACCAATTTTCCAGCCCATTGCTCGAGCCTGCAGGCATAGAGAGAGAGAGGAAGCCCTAAAAAGATGACTCCATCTGTAGCCATTGGGAGGACATCATGAGACACCCTCCGCAGGGTTCCTCTACAGTGACTTTAGGGCTTTTTATCATTTTAATACAGAGAGGTGATAAGATGCCCACTGCAGCATACAACATGCAATAACCTACTAACCTGCCAAGAGCATGCAGGTGAATGGGGCTTGTTGTAGGACTGGGTAGGGGGTGCTGTGTGAGTGTGTGGGGGCGGGGGCGGGGAGGGGGGGGGGGTTGGTGCCTCCCGAGTGGTGCAGTGGTCTAAGGTACTGCATCACAGTGGTAGCGAGATTCTGGGTTCGGGTCCGGGCTCTGTTGCAGCCGGCAGCGTCCGGGAGACCCATGGGGCGGCGTACAATTGGCCCAGCGTCGTCCGGGTTAGGGGAGTGTTTGGCCCAGCATCGTCCGGGTTAGGGGAGGGTTTGGCCCAGCGTCGCCCGGGTTAGGGGAGGGTTTGGCCCAGCATCACCCGGGTTAGGGGTGGGTTTGGCCCAGCGTCGTCCGGGTTAGGGAAGGGTTTGGCCCAGCGTCGCCCGGGTTAGAAGAGGGTTTGGCCCAGCATCACCCGGGTTAGGGGTGGGTTTGGCCCAGCGTCACCAGGGTTAGGGGAGTGTTTGGCCCAGCGTCGCCCGGGTTAGGGGAGTGTTTGGCCCAGCGTCGTCCGGGTTAGGGGAGTGTTTGGCCCAGCGTCGCCCGGGTTAGGGGAGGGTTTGGCCCAGCGTCGTCCGGGTTAGGGGAGGGTTTGGCCCAGCGTCACCAGGGTTAGGGGAGTGTTTGGCCCAGCGTCGCCCGGGTTAGGGGAGGGTTTGGCCCAGCGTCGCCCGGGTTAGGGGAGGATTTGGCCCAGCGTCGTCCGGGTTAGGGGAGGGTTTGGCCCAGCGTCGCCCGGGTTAGGGGAGGGTTTGGCCCAGCGTCGTCCGGGTTAGGGAGGGTTTGGCCCAGCGTCGCCCGGGTTAGGGGAGGGTTTGGCCCAGCGTCGTCCGGGTTAGGGGAGGGTTTGGCCCAGCGTCGTCCGGGTTAGAAGAGGGTTTGGCCCAGCATCACCCGGGTTAGGGGTGGGTTTGGCCCAGCGTCACCAGGGTTAGGGGAGTGTTTGGCCCAGCGTCGCCCGGGTTAGGGGAGGGTTTGGCCCAGCGTCGCCCGGGTTAGGGGAGGGTTTGGCCCAGCGTCGCCCGGGTTAGGGAGGGTTTGGCCCAGCGTCGTCCGGGTTAGGGGGAGGGTTTGACCCAGCGTCGCCCGGGTTAGGGGAGGGTTTGGCCCAGCGTCGTCCGGGTTAGGGGAGGGTTTGGCCCAGCGTCGTCCGGGTTAGGGGAGGGTTTGGCCCAGCGTCGTCCGGGTTAGGGAGTGTTTGGCCCAGCGTCGTCCGGGTTAGGGGAGGGTTTGGCCCAGCGTCACCAGGGTTAGGGGAGGGTTTGGCCCAGCGTCGTCCGGGTTAGGGGAGGTTTGGCCCAGCGTCGTCCGGGTTAGGGGAGGGTTTGGCCCAGCGTCGTCCGGGTTAGGGAGGGTTTGGCCCAGCGTCACCAGGGTTAGGGAGGGTTTGGCCCAGCGTCGCCCGGGTTAGGGGAGGGTTTGGCCCAGCGTCGTCCGGGTTAGGGGAGGGTTTGGCCCAGCGTCGTCCGGGTTAGGGGAGGTTTGGCCCAGCGTCACCAGGGTTAGGGGAGGGTTTGGCCCAGCGTCGCCCGGGTTAGGGGAGGGTTTGGCCCAGCGTCGTCCGGGTTAGGGAGGTTTGGCCCAGCGTCGTCCGGGTTAGGGGAGGGTTTGACTACCAATTGGATACCAGGAATTTGAGGAGAAAAAATGGAACAAAAGAACTTCTCAATTATAGTGGATTTATCAGTGGTGACAGTGTTTCCTAGTGTCGTGTCTTTGGCTATGCTGGATTAAGTGATATGACATGCTATTCTATAAAATAATTTCTCCGTAATTAATATTACCTGATTGAGCTAATCATGTAAATGTAATTAACTAGAGAGTTGGGGCACCACGAAATAATATTTATAGAGCTGTTATCTTCCAATAAACTCTTAAAACCTAGTAATATTTTACATCAATAGCAGTCAATATTAATAGTCATCTTAATTCAGTCTCATCTGAAAGTTGTACATTCTTGGTTACCAGACATACGACCGGCCAGGTCCCGCAGATTTGTCAGGAAGCGCTGGGAAGACAGAACAAGGATGTCATGTTAAGCATCTGACAGAGACCGTTCCTCCACAAATTACTACATGGCTTCCTCTACAGTTGTTCATTTATCAGGCCAGGAATACATCTTGTGATGGTCCAGCTATTTAACACCCCTCCCCTATCTGGTGGCCTTGAGGGTACTTGTGTCCAGGACAATGCCTGCCATTCATATTCATCTCGAATATTCTTGACCATTTATAACAGAACTGGATTGTGCAGGTAGCTCAGTTGGTAGAGCATGGCGCTTGTAACGCCAGGGTAGTGGGTTCGATTCCCGGGACCACCCATACGTAGAATGTATGCACACATGACTGTAAGTCGCTTTGGATAAAAGCGTCCGCTAAATGGCATATATTATTATATTATATTAATGAATGTGCATTACACATACACATAATTAAATCATAACTTGATTACAAATGACATCATAAAGGAAAACGTCCCTCGCGGGCGGAACAGATATGACAGCTTGTTACACAAAAGAAAAGGGGCTGGGTTTGAGTGAAAGAGTGGGAAGACTGAGGAACAAAGAGCGAAGCTGTGCTATCGTAAATACAGTATCTTATGCATTCTAAATACAATATATATTTACTCTGAAATGTGCTTCGGTAGGTTGGTGGTAGATGGAAGGCCGTGTTGCCCAACCGAGTCATTCGTCCTTTGAAGAATGTCTCTGATGGTAAATTGAATACGTTGTAGTAACGTCGTTGTGTGGTAGACGGGATACTCTGTCTGTTCCTTCCTGACTCTCGTTTGCAGCGGCTATTGCTAACTCATCGGCTAGGAGGTATCACTTCTGTAGTGAATAAGAGTTCAAAGTTCATACCATTCGCAACCAAAGCTCACGCTGATGTTGGCTTCGTTCTGTGGTTGTTATCTGAACCATTCTGACATCGGACCGTCGTCCTCACATCCTCGGAACAGGAGGTTACATTGTTGTCAAGGCTTTATATAGGAAGGGAGAGGAGGGCGTGTTTGAAAAGTTGTATAGCCCATGTCCCTTCACAGGGGCGGGCCACTGTTTGAGCAGAGCCCTACCTTGTGAAAACCCAAATCTCACATTTTAGAATCTAAAATCACATTTCATCCCATCACGAATCATTTCATATTAAAACATTTAAATTGAACAACAATTCCATGTGAATCCGAAAACTCTGAGGTGTAGACTTTCCACTGTAGAGTTTGTCATCTTATCATTGATGAGAAGGTCTCAGATGACAACTGAACTGACATCATATTCATTAAGTACCACCGCATATGTTCTACTGGTCAGATTACCAGAATATAGTTCATTTCCCCCCAGCTTCTGATGTTCCCAGGATCTCTATGTTAAACCAAGGGATTTGCAAATGTAACATCAGTAGGGTAGAAGAGAGGAAAAAGGGGGAAGAGGTATTTATGACTGTCATAAACCTACCCCCAGGCCAACCTCATGACACTAGCCTCAGAGCAGTGGGCAGCTGGGAAGAGGTGCTCTTGATCTCAATGGACTTTACAGTGTCCCAAAACTTTTTGAGTTAGTACTACAGGATGCAAATTTCTGTTTGAAAAAGCTAGCCTTAGCTTTCCTAACTGCCTGTGTATATTTGTTCCTAACTTCCCTGAAAAGTTGCATATCACGGGGCTATTCGATGCTAATGCAGTCCGCCACAGGATCTTTTGTGCTGGTCAAGGCCAGTCAGGTCTGGAGTGAACCAAGGGCTATATCTGTTACTGGTTCTACATTTTTTGAATGGAGCATGCTTATTTAAGATGCGAATGCAGTAGAAGCCAAGGTAAATTCCTAGCTAGCATTAAACTTATTTTATAAAAAAAATCAATCATAATCACTAGTTATAACTACTAATCCAGTTTAGAAGGGAATATTAACCAGGTGAAATTGTGTCATTTCTCTTGCGTTCATTGCACGCAGAGTCAGGGTATATGCAACGGTTTGGGCTGCCTGGCTCATTGCGAACTAATTTGCCAGAATTTTACGTAATTATGACATACATTGAAGGTTGTGCAATGTAACAAGAATATTTAGACTTAGGGATGCCACCCGTTAGATAAAATACCGAACGATTCCGTATTTAAACGTAATAAACGTTTTGTTTTCTAAATAATAGTTTCCGGATTCGATCATATTAATGACCAAAGGATCGTATTTCTGTGTGTTATTATGTTATAATGAAAATCTGATTTGATAGAGCAGTCTGACTGAGCAGCAGCAGGCCCGTAATCATTCATTCAAACAGCACTTTCGTGCGTTTGCCAGCAGCTCTTCGCAAGCACAGCGATGTTTATGACTTCAAGCCTATCAGTCTAATAGCTGGTGTAACCAATGTGAAATGGCTAGCTAGTTAGCTGGGTGTGCGCTAATACTGTTTCAAACGTCACTCGCTTTTAGATTTGGAGTAGATATTCCCCTTGTGCTGCAAGGGCCGCGGCTTTTGTGGAGCGATGGGTAACGATGCGCTGTGTTCCTGGTTCGAGCCCAGGTAGGGACGAGGAGGGGGACGGAAGCTATACTGTTACACTGGCAATACTATAGTGCCTATAAGAACATCCAATAGTCAAAGGTACGACTGAGGAAAGTCTGTTTTAGCCTCGTAGTGCAGTTCCGTCGATAGACCAGTCATGATGGATATGTAGGGTTCCGTGTAGCAGAGGGGTCCAGTCCAATTGGCAAATGGATCTATTCAGCTAACACTCCAAAATGCTCTAGACAGCTAGCGGGCCACGGCTAGCAGTTTGGTATTCAGGGGACGTCGTGACGTATGAGCCAGTTGAGTAACCGCCTCGAGCAGATTACGTCGGTAGTCCAGTCGTGAAGGATCGGCAGAGTTCCGTACCCCGTACCAGCAGTTAAAGGGGTCCAGGCCAGTTGGCAGAATAGGTATTGTAGCCTAGGAGTGGCTGATGGACCTCTTCAGCTAGCTGGGAGATGGGCCTAGCATGGGCTAGCTCCAGGCTAATTGGTGCTTGCTTCGGGACAGAGACGTTAACCAGGAGTTGTCACTTGGACTACAGCTAGCTAGCTGCGATGATCCAGGTGAGAAGGTTCAGGGGATATGGAGATAAAATAGGTCCGGTATGCTCTGGTTTGAATCGCATTGTACAAACTGGCGAGAGATTTCTGAGCCAAAGGAAGCTGATGACCGCTAGCAGTGGTTACCTGACTACTAGCTAGTAGCTAGTTAGCTGGCTAGCTTCTGTTGAGGGATTTAGATTCAGAGGTAAAGAAAAAAACTTTAGAAAAAAGCAGATGCACACCACATTGGGTGAGGCGGGTTGCAGGAGAGTATTTTGAAGTTGACGTTTAGAAAAATATAAAAAAGATATGCGAAGAAAAATATATAGACATGGGACATGACAAGACGAAGGACAATGACGTATGACTGCTACGCCATGCCTGCTACATAATGCCTGTCACTGCAATCAATAGGTTCCAGATGGAGCAGCGGGCTAGAGGTTAGCGGGCTAGCGGTTTAGCGGTTAGCAGGATAGCGGTTAGCGGGCTAGCGGTTAGCAGGATAGCGGTTAGCGGGCTAGTGGTAGGTGAGGTTAGAGCCATGGACAGAAATGTGCTACGTCAATGACCATTTATTTATCTTTGCATTGTTTTGATAGAGTACATAAACTACCAGTCCTCTATCTGCACAGAGTCAGTGTGAACAGCTGACCTCCTTCTAGCCCTACCTCTGTTTCCCTCTTTTATTTCATCAACCATTACATTACATTTAAGTCATTTGCAGACGCTCTTATCCAGAGCGACTTACAAATTGGTGCATTCACCTTATGACATCCAGTGGGACAGTCACTTAACAATAGTGCATCTAAAACTTAGGGGTGGGGTGAGAGGATTACTTAACCTATCCTAGGTATTCCTTAAAGAGGTGGGGTTTCAGGTGTCTCCGGAAGGTGGTGATTGACGTCGTGAGGGAGTTTGTTCCACCATTGGGGGCCAGGGCAGCGAACAGTTTTGACTGGGCTGAGCGGGAGCTGTACTTCCTCAGTGGTAGGGAGGCGAGCAGGCCAGAGGTGGATGAACGCAGTGCCCTTGTTTGGGTGTAGGGCCTGATCAGAGCCTGGAGGTACTGAGGTGCCGTTCCCCTCACAGCTCCGTAGGCAAGCACCATGGTCTTGTAGCGGATGCGAGCTTCAACTGGAAGCCAGTGGAGAGAACGGAGGAGCGGGGTGACGTGAGAGAACTTGGGAAGGTTGAACACCAGACGGGCTGCGGCGTTCTGGATGAGTTGAAGGGGTTTAATGGCACAGGCAGGGAGCCCAGCCAACAGCGAGTT